>NW_010364290.1:753696-797234 GCF_000414095.1 Morus notabilis
GCATTCCTGGCCTCTGATGCATGTTTCACATTCTCCAAATGTCGGATATTCAGATCACCGCCAAGGTTTAAATGTTGTAGCTGGTTAAGGTTTTCATCTGCTTCACTTCCAACTATAAACATTGACAGTGTTTGAAGATATACCAGTTTTCCAATCCCAGCAGGCATTTTCGTTAATCTGTCACAACCGGTTATGATGAGATGCTTCAGTTTATATAAATTCGCCGTGTGACTTGGCAATTCGGTGAGATTAGAGCAACCACAAAGGTTCATCACCTGTAAATTAAGAAGCTTGCAAACACTCTCGGGTAATGTTTGAATATGAGTATTAGAGAGGTCAAGGAACTTCAAAAATATGAAAAAGGAAATAGATTCATGTAACTTTTTAATGCCGCTACCACTCAAATCCATGACTCTCAAGTATCTGAAACTTGAAAATACACCAGAAGGAACTTCTCCAAGGTTTCCTTTGGGAAGCAATAAGATGAGAGTTCGCAGCTTCTTTGCTTCGTACAAAGCTTCAGGAATCGTGTGCAGCTCAGAACTACATACGACTGATGAGTGACAAATAGACGAGAGATCTCTAGGTGTACATTGCTCCAACATCATGAATTCAGTACCTGCGACGGATTGTGCGAGATCATGGATGAGATCATGCATTTTGCATTCTGTTATATTTCCATCGTGACTTCTCTGTACATCTTGAAAGAAGAACATCCAAACTAAATCGTTGAAGTACTCATTGCCGATAATTTCTAGCGATTTTTTCCCTTCCAGTGACTGTATGAATCCCGCTGCTATCCAGAGCTGGATTAGTCTTTCCTTCTTGATTGCATAGTTTTTAGGAAATATTGAGCAATATGCAAAGCATCCTTTTAGATGTGGTGGCAAATGACTGTAACTCAACCTAAGCGCAGGCAGAGTTCCATTTTTGCTTTCAGACATGTCCCAAAGACCGCTCTCCATGACAAACGCCCATTCTCGTTCGTCCCTTTTGGAGCTCATTACGCTCCCTAAAGTCTTTACTGCCAGAGGAACACCTCCACACTTCTTCACTATTTGTTTACCAATGGGGAACAAGTTTGATCTGTCTTCTTGGTTATGGCCAAAAGCTCGGTGCTTGAACAAATCCCAGCAACTTTCCTCAGAAAGACCTTCCAAATGATAAACATGACTTTTCCCCATTATAGATGCAACTTTTTCATTACGACTAGTGAGGAGGATCGCGCTTCCTTCAGCTCCACTTCTCAACAACGTTCTCAAATCATCCCACTCGCTCTGATCCTCATTCCACACATCATCAAGCACAAGCAAGTACCTCTTTCCAAGCAACAACTCCCGGAGCTGAAACTGCAGGACATCCATCCCCAGAAACTCGCATCTACTTCTACTGGCCGCTTCTACGATCGAAGTCATCACTTTCACCAACTCAAACTCATCATTCACACAGACCCAGATCCTCAAATCAAAATATCTCACTACCCTTTCATCATTATACGCCAACCGAGCAAGTGTCGTCTTCCCAAGACCGCCTAATCCCACAACAGAAACAATCAAAACATTCCCATAATCACCACTACTTCTTCTATCACCCGAGCCCATCAATAGTTTTACTATCTTCTCCTTGTCCTCTTTTCTACCAAACACTTCAGACTCAATCACAAAAGAACCAGTTTGCCTTCCACGTCTACTTCTATAACCTCTATTACTATCAACCCTTCCCTCTCTCAGATTAAACCCAGCTTTCTGTCTAAACAACCTCTCTAACTTCTCCTTAACTTTACTCATTTTCGGTAACAAGTCCCTATAGTTCAAAAAGTGTTCACGAGTTGAATAACTCCTCACCTCATGAAACGGTTTGCCACTCCGGATCTGGGAGATAACTTCACTTAACTCTTCAACGGAGCAGTTTTCGCCGAGGTTTCTGAACAAAATGGCCTCTGGCGAAAACTCATCGATCAAGTGCTCTATATCGTAAGCTACTTCCTTGAGCTCTTCCAGCCACATTCTCAAGGCCCTGTTGGAGAATTGTTGCTCTTCTGCGTCTCCGAGGACTGCGTAAATCATGGGTAAGTACGAGGAGAAGTTGTCGACCTCGTTGCTTATTCCGTAGACGTCGGAGATCTTTCTGAGGAAAGGAGTGGCTAGTTTGTCAAGGACAACTTGTAGAAGAGGTGATAGGAGAACGTCTGCCATTTCTGCAGTTGAAAGAAGGGATCTAGATGGTAAGGGTTTGGTTGGCCCTGTGAAGGGACCGGAGTTGTCAGTGGAGTTGAAGTTCTGACTTTTCTATCCAAACAATAACAAGAATACTTTCGGTTTTATTAGATCGAATCACACCTCAAAGTCACGTAATTTCTTTTCATAAAAATTTAAATTAAATTTTTATTATTATAGCGTTTATTGTTATAATATTTTTTTATTCATAAATTTACTTTTTAAATTAAATTATTAATTAAAATGAGTGAAACAGACGAGAGTTTAATATTATCTGTTAATACACGCTGGTGCCCCATGTATTTTTCCCACTGCTTTGAGGGGCAGTAGCTGGAAAAGTAAGAAACGGCTGCTGGTTGATTAGTCAAAGGATCCTCTCATTTTCATCCATCGTAACTCATGATGAGTCAGCATCTTGTTTTTCAGAGGACATGAAATCAAGAATTTTGTCCACGTCGATGTATTCGAATAAAAAGGTTATTTACACATGTGATCTGTGATCTATTTATTTCATCTATTTAAATTTTATTATAATAAAATTTTTTTAAAAATAATTATATTTAATTTTGTATTATAATAATAAATTTTCATATAAAATTATATCTTAACTCGAATTAAAAATTTAAATCAGTGAATTTAAATATTTGAACTCCGACCTCCAGTGTTAGAGATCTAACTACTAACTATGCTAGGGTTCTCTGAAAATGTACCATTTTAACTCCTCTATTATTAAATTGTCCATTTTCGATCAAAATTTAACATGAAGACGGCTTAGGAGGGTTATAAAACAGATAAAAAAGAATAACAAAAACAATTAAATTAGAAAAAACTTATTCTAAAAGAAAAAAAAAATAAGTAGATCAGATGACACTATATTATTTTTTATTTAGATCTTTGTTTTAGGATTTTTTTCTCAAATCTACTTGTTTTTTTTCTAATATTTTGTCTCTTTAATAGGCCTTATGAGCCATCTTTATACTATATTTTGTCTAAAAATAGATAATTTAGCGACGGAATGACTAAGACCGTATATGGAAACTTTAGGGTAGCTAGACATTTAAAATTAAATGTCAAATTTTTAAGCGTTAATAATGTAAATAATGTTGTAATCTTAATTGTAGAACTAGATATTTCAAATATTTATGGACCCCATTAATATAGCATTTGTCTATGTGAGGTTTCTGGAGCATATGTTGACCTTTCAACGTATCATGCAAGTTGAAGTGATTCAAGAAGTTTTCATGAAACTTGATTTATTAAATCTAGTGTCATCACATATATATATTTGAAGTGCACTATCGAGCAAGCTAAGAAGCTTTCACAAAGCTTATGTATTTGTTGACTTGTAAGACCTTATCTTATCCATGATACTTGTTATTACAAAACAAGTCTTGAAACAACTTCCATGCAACTTCCTTCACCTTGCCGAAAGAGAGTTGAAGACTTTGGTTGTAATCACCCTTCATATATCATGGAAGCTATTAAAGGTTTAACAAAACTTTATTTATTAAATAGTTTACAATTGAAGTCTCCGTCCATGAAGCTTCCCAAAACTTGTCGAGATAGCAAACCCACGAGGCTATATATATACCCCCCCATGCCAAAGAGTTAGCAATATACACTTTTCAAAAATTCCTTTCTTTCCAACATATCTGAAGCTTTTGAAGTTTGTCTATTATTTGTGTAGAGTTCGTAAGAAAAATTGTAGAAATTTGTCACTAAAATTTGTTCTACAATTTTTGTTGTGTCGTTCCTTCTTTCTATTAATTGTTCGTGCACCCTTACAAAATTCACGTCGTTGTATCCTACAAGTTAGACCGCCATAAAGTATATTTTTGTACCCAGATATTATCTAAGAGGGACAATACTTAGCACGTCTAGACTTTATTTATGCATTCAGTAGTATCTCATTTTTAAACAATATTTCCAACAAATAATCCTTAAAATAATAATAATACTAAGTTATGTTTTGGATGATAATTTTATCCACACGATTTGGGGTTTTTTTTTTTGTTTTTTTGTTTTTTTTGGTAAATCACACGATTAGGTGCTTGCCCCCTTTTCAAATAGGGCATGATAAATCCGAATTTTTTAGGATAATTTTAAGGAAAGAACATTTTCTAAGCAAGCCCTTTTTTTTTTTTTTTTTTTGGGGAAAAGAAGAGAAAAGCATGTGAGTGTAAATGCTTTGTTACACAGCCAGCTAATGTAATAAGGCCCCGTTTATTTCGCTATTCGAGTTTAGAATTCGAGTTTTACTACAGTAAAAAGTTCTCACAAACAATTACATTTAACTTTTTTGCTACAATAAAAAGCTCTCACATAAAATCACATATCAACTCGAATTAAAAACTCGAATCAGCGAACTAAACGGGCCCTAAATATACCTCTCCTTATCAGAAAACAAAATAAAGCCACAAAAATTACAAACAAACATATGGAGCGATCTTTCTCCACCCAAAGTGGAAACAAAATATATTTACTCGTTCATGAAAAAAAAAAAAAAAAAAGAGAGTAAAATATAAACTCATGAATACATAATGATTAAAGAAAAAGTAAAAACCGTTATTCATTGGAGTTGCTCATCTTCACGACAATCACATGAGCTTTTCCATCAGAAAACAGGACCGGCTGCAAGAATTTCCTGAGTCAGATTGCTGTCCTTGCCAACCTTGTAGTTCAAGAACACTTCAAAATTTTTCTTGAACAGACCACCCAAATGCAGCAAGGTGTCTTTGTAAGCCTTCTTGTCTGGCCACTGCCACATTAAATTAAAAAAAAAAAAAAAAAAAAAAAAAAAAAACCAGAGAGAAAAGAAAAGAAAAAATGTACATTAGTTCCTTGATGCGTGTAGAGGTCAAAAGCACACAATAATATGAATCATCACTAAATTAGAAGATACAAACTATAAGAGAGAACTAACAGTGTTTATTGGATCCAGGATTTCTGACGGCACGCCCTCGATTTCCGTCGGGATTTCTAAGCCAAAAACTTCAGTCTTGGTATAGTTTGCCTTCAAAAGACTTCCTGAGTGAATGGCATCAATGATCTTCCTTGTGTATGCCAACTTGATACGGCTAACGGACCCATACCTGCCCCCAAAAAAAAAAAAAAAAAGTAAGCATTAATCCTGTAAACCTTATGTACCAAACTGGTCAAATTTTAGTTGGACAATCGCAAGTCACAAGTGACAAAGTCGTTCATCGTGTGAGTTGTGCAAGTCCCAAAATAGAAGTACAATGATCGTTGGCAAGAAATAACAACTTAATAATCATATCACCCTCAACGGTTACTTAGCAATGGTATAATGGCCCGTTCATTTCACCGATTCAAATTTAGAATTCGAGTTTTGCTACAGTAAAAAGCTCTAAAAAATAATCACATCTAAATTTTTTGTTATAGTAAAAAATTATCACATAAAGTCACATCTTAACACGAATTAAAAATTTGAATCAGCGAATTAAACAAATCTAATATTTCGTACCTTCCACCAGACCAGCCGGTGTTAACCAACCATCCGGTAGCCCCGTGCTTTTGCATCTTCTCAGCCAGCATAGTTGCATATTTTGTAGGATGCATCATTATAAATGCTGCCCCAAAGCAGGCAGAGAATGTAGCCCGTGGCTCCTTCACCCCATCTTCTGTTCCAGCCACCTATTTTGTGTCACCACCATAAACTATTGGTATTACTGCCTTTTCACAAATAACAAAATCTAATTAATCTTTCATCAAATTTGAAAGTAGAAGCTAAAGTCAAATAAGTACCAGAGCAGTGTAGCCACTAATGAAGTGGTACATAGTCTGAGCCAAGCTCAGCTTGCTCACTGGTGGAAGGACGCCGAATGCGTCACAGGCGAGAAGGATGACGTTCTTTGGATGCTGTCCAACACAGGGTATTTTGGCGTTCGGAATGTATTCAATTGGATATGCTGCTCTAGTGTTCTCTGAAACCATTAAGAGCCAAGTCAAACACATGAATCTCAATGGAATGCATTTTAATACTTGCATTGTTTTAGTGCATGCGTTATTCATGAATTTTTCAGCTTGTTCAAACCTGTTACAGAGCTGTCCGAGTAATCCACTTCTCGGGTATGCTCATCAAACACCACATTCTCCAACACTGCAAAACATAATATTGAGCTAACTCAAGACCTTTTTCCAAGATCAAAAGGCTAAAATTGCAATAGGGTTCTAATAGCAGTTTTTACCGGTCCCAAACTTGATAGCATTCCAAATATCTGGCTCCTTTTCTCTAGACAAATCAATGCACTTAGCATAGCAGCCTCCTTCAATGTTCGACACACCATTCTCACCCCAGCAGTGCTCGTCATCTCCGATTAAGTATCTATTATGATCGGTGGAAAGAGTCGTCTTCCCGGTGCCTAGAACAATCCAAAGGATCAAAAGCAAAACAAAGTAAGGAAAAAGTGCTGACAGATTTTTTGCAAGTGATATTTAGCATTTTTCTTCCTCAAGGTACCTGACAATCCGAAGAAAAGGGCAACATCGCCATCTTTGCCCATGTTGCAGCCGGAGTGAAGGGAGAGGATCTGGCGCTTAGGCATGAGATAGTGCATTACACCGAAGAGACCTTTCTTCATTTCTCCGGCATACTGGGTTCCCAAGATGACCATTTCCCTCCTAGCCAGATTGAGGTCTATGCTTGTAGAGGAAGTCATGTAGTGAGTGTAACGGTTACATGGGAACTGCCCAGCATTGTATATAGTGAAATCCGGGGTCCCAAAATCCTCCAGCTCTTCCGGAGTAGGTCGGATACACCTGAAAACTATAAAGGTTAATGTCTCTACATTTTCTAGTTCTATTAAGTTATGGCCAGAACTATGCAGAACCAATTTATTAAGCGTTGGGTGACGGACAAATCAATTTAAAATGTTGAATTTTGAACTATTTTTATTACGTGAGACCAAATAACAAAAAATTTCACCTGTTCGGATCCTTATAGATGATTATCCGCGATGCATTGCACGACTAGGTTTTAAGCGAACTCTTTTAAGTTATCCATTAATATGTAATACTACTTGTATTTTTTTATGAAGTTAAAGCATTTTGGGCTTTTAGCTTACATGTTGTGCATAAAGAGGGAGTGGTAAGCTCTTGCAGATACAATCCGAACTTTGATTTGGTTCTCTGGATCCCAGTTCAGAAATTGGTCATTCACAAATACCTGAAAAGAAAATTCACCACAATTATCATTTTTTGCTAACTTAATGATGGAGATAAATAATTATGGCCACATTAAAGGATCAGAGAGACTTGTGATTGACTACTTGTTATACCATTTTCCTCTTCATATTTGCCCACTTGGGAAGTGGTAGTGCAATACGTGACGAAAGCCACTTTCAAACTTGCACAAAATGAAATAATCTAGTGTGTTGTCCTATATGAAAAAAAAAAAAATCCACTGACAACAACAAATAAATAGATAAATAAATAAACCACTAACGACAATACAGTGATGACAACAAACCATGCTAAATCATATTCCTGTTTATCACAAGAAACAGTAACTCCTAACAGAGTTTCTTTTCAAGAATATTGTGCTACTGTTTTATTGGGCGCTAACTGATCAGCACTGAATCAACAAAAAAAAAAAGGAACGGTCTTATGAACATAGGCAAAACAGTAGTTATGGATGAATACTTAGGCCCACAGAAAAATAAAAAAGAAAAACTATTTAACTATGATTATCAGTTTCCTTCACAGTTTTCATCCTTTCTCTTTCCATTCTCTGTTTCGTCTATTAATGGACTACCTGTTTCTATCATAAACGTAAGACCAAAGGGCAAAGGTGGTGCCCCTAGTTTCAGGAATTGTGACAGCAAGCATATTTTGACTTTTTATTTTTATTTTTTATTATTGCCATACAGGTATACACTCCTCTATTTATATATTATTATTTGCAAAAAATTGTCATATCATAAACATATTAAGGATCAAAGTCTCTATTGTTGCCCTCCACGAATTTATCTTAAAGTTTGAAGATGGAATGTGACATAACAACTAACAATAGCGATTTTGATCCCCCTGTTGCCTAAAATTTTTACTATATAAAATAGTTCAAGATATTATTATTCACTTACAAAATCTCTGATTTTTCTAAACCGAAAAATGGCTATCCTAAAAGTTCCTTATATATTATTACCAGATTACAGTACAATAATAAATTATATGTAGAGGAGCACATAACAGAGGAATACAGTTTCGCCACAATATGGTGGAAAGTTCAAGTGTCTAGTTGACAATAGTCATAGTTTATACAACAAAATATAAGGTCCATTTAGTTTGCTGATTCGAGTTTTTAATTCGAGTTGAGATGTGAGTTTATGTGAGAGTTTTTTACTGACTATTCTTAAAAGTTTTTTTACTGTAATAAAACTCAAATTTTAAACTCGAATCGGCAAAATAAACACGGTCATATCATGAGTTATTTCAAAGAAATTGAGAATAATTTGGTACTTTTTTGTACCATGAAATGGCGACACAATCTAGTCATCTTATCTTACACCGAGAAATTAATGGATAACTATCAACCAAAGCTGACTTTTATGATTACACGTTTGTCCCTCTATTATTATAAAAGACCCTTTTTTCCTGCTAAGCTATAATTTGAAGTTTTGAGAAACTAACAACTAGAAAAACCAATCTAATCTAATCAAGTTTCTAATTGTTAATTACGTAATTTAAGCCTGCAAACAGTGGACAGATAATGTACATGTTTAATTAAGAGATTAAGTAATTAATCACATGCTAACTGAGTGATCGGATGATCGAATACCGCATAAGTTGACAAAAATAAAAACCCTTCTTTGATTGAGGTTTTTTTTTTTTTTTTTTTTTTTTTGGGTTCATTGCACCCGTTTTTAATTTGTAGTAGGAAAGTACCTTGTCCAAGGAGTTCAAGTAATCCACAGCCCTTTCTCTGTTCACTAAGAAAGTGTGTTCGTCCATCTCAATATTAGGAGATCCCCTATATATATATATATATATATATAGTTTTGCACATAAAATACAAATTAGATCAAAAAATCAAATGGAAACAAATAGTCATATCAATGAAGATAAAGATGATCATGATAAGATTGAAAGAAAGTAGGTACATACTTTCCCCACCAAAGCTCATCTTCAGTAGTCTCATCTATGACGATACGTTTGTCTCTGGGCGCTCGGCCTGTCTTTGCCCCAGAAAGTGTGGCCAATGCGCCGGTCGACGTTATGAATGACCCTTTCTCGTACTTTATAGCTTGCTCGTACAATTCTGAATATAGTTACAAAATCAGTATGATATTATGTGGCTTTTTGTGGTAAGCGGTGCATGTTTTTAAATGTTAGATCTGATCAAAATGATAACGCATCACGATTGATACAATCTACAATGGTAAGATGTTAAGTGAGAAAAAAAAAAACATATGTTTACCAGCAGGAGAAAGGTTGTAGAGGACGTGGGTAAACTTGAGGGCACTGTCACTGCTAATGCCAATGGAGGGAGGTGCGGCACTGTAATGCGTGCTCTCTGACTTCCTTTCCGGGTCTCCCTTTACCAACTTTGGTCCTGTTTCTCTCGTCAATGACGCCAACGAAGCACTATATTATCCAATCCAACACCCAATTAATCACGTTTATCAACTAATTTATTATTTTCTTCAAAATGGGCATTACTACTACGCAAAAAATATTATCAAAGACTTTGTTATATATATGGATGACTACGTTTTTATATGATATTTACTCATCAAATATAGAAGTTTATTATTTATATTGTGTTATAAAAGAGAGAATTCGAACATTATATTTTTATATGATAAAGCCAGATGAAAACCATTAAGAAATTAAAAAATAATAATAATACTATATAACAAACAGTAACGATCGCCACAAGTAATACTGATCATTTTTAACCCTGAAAACGATCTGAAAAACCATTGTACTAAAACTAGAAGAAACGCCGGTTAATTTCAGAAGGCATGAAAGTGTGTGCGTGCATCTGTACATATATTTGTGTAATATGTATGAATATATAAATATATATATATATGTATGTATGTATACCTGATGGACTGGAGTTGCTGCTTGTGACGATCCTCCTCAGAAATGGCGGCGAAAACAGCTCCTGCGGGCTGAGATGCTCCAACTCCAATTCCAACTCCTCTGATGGGGGTGGTGGGAGTGGATCTCTTCTTCTGAAGAGAATGAAGCTCGCCAAGCGTCTGAGCCTTGACCGGCGTTGCGCTGTCGTCGTGGCAAACCTCCTCCGACCACTCCGCCTTGTTCGTCTGTATCTTCGGCAGCCCCCTTCTCCCTAAACTCCCACTCCTTCCCAACCTCAACTCTCCGTTTTCTGCCATCTTCAGTACTTCTCTGCCCTGACCTGCCCTGCCCTGCAAAAACATCATATATATATATATATACATATATATATATATATATTATCATCATTTTCACTCTCAACTTTTTCTTAATTATATACATAAGACAGTACTGCAAGTCTGCAAAAGATCATATAAACGATAGTTTTTTGAATTAATACCTGAAAGAAGGGGAATTATTGATGGATGGATTATGAGACGTGTGTGTGTGTTTTGAGTTTGTTTGATATGAGGAGTGGGAAATATATATTTGGTATTTAAAGGATGTATTCGCCCTTCAGGACAGGAACAGAGGAGCTCACGGAATTAAAATTTGTTTTTCTTTTCTCTCTCTTTTTTTTTTTTTTTTGGCGGTTTGGGGGATTAAAATTAGAAAAGTCCAAAAAATTGGAAGTAAATGCGAAACTATAATGGATAACGACGATCGAAGATGTCAAGCCTTGCATACGTAAGTTGCTGCTGGCAATGGCATATAGATAGATAAATATATATATATATATATATATTAACATGTATATATATAACAGTTAGCTGTACACGTCTTTTGATATTATTATTTTTTAATTTCCCAGTTTTAGGAACATGTCTCTTGGAAAATGCGAAAATAATATATGTGTTGATATTCGGTTTCAACATTCACGTGCTAATCTATATGTTTGATTGGTGTGTGTGACAATATAGTCAAAAGAAACGCAACAGTATAACAATTTACAATAGTCAGCATTCAGCGGAATTCGGGGGGAAAAAAAAATACAGTAGTCAGCATAATGGGAGACGACAGAAGGGACTTTTTTGAGTGGGAGCCTCTTACTTACCGGGCCAGTTTTTACCATTAAAATTTATTTTAAATTATATCAGATTGAAAGAAATGAAGAATAGATAATTTGTAATATAAATCTAATAGCTGAAAGTAGAGAATTATAGAGAAATTCTCAATACAAAAATCCATTGGTTCCCTGATAATAATTGCCTTTTTTTTTTTTAAGAAAAAAAAAATGGATAATTGCTTTAGTGGTTCCTTGAAATGATAAAACAATTGAGAAAGTGATGTATGATCTAATTCTGTATATATCAATTGGACCATTTGTACTGTTCGATTAGAAACGGCATTTTGCATTGGAGAGTATAGACTCCCTGGATGATGAATGGAAAAATAACGATCACTCTCTATGGAACCGAATTCATAGGCCATATTAATGGGATAAGGAGAAACTAAAACACGGATAATTAATGGTCGCCAACTCACATCCTTCCATGTTACCATGTGACTACTTTTCTTCTTCTAAGCTGATGAAGTCCATTTGCAAAATAAAAGAGGAAAACAGCAAAATATGTATACATACAATATACAAACTTTAATAACATTTTTATTATTTAGCAAAAAAATCACATTTTTACTATACGGTAAAAAATGGAATTAATCATTGGTCTAAGATTACGATGGTGATAGGTATATATTTTATCTTATGTTGAACCTTATTTTACCGGTAATAATAGCAAGATTCACTACTTGATCAAATTGGATAATTTGGCGCGGCAAATATCAATAATAGAATGATAGTTAATTCACCCCAATTAATATTAAAAGAATAATGATAGGACAAATTCCGATATTAATTCTTGTGTGCTAAATAATTTGATATGTGAGTCTTTATTTTTATATTAGTGAGTATTTAAAACATTGTCACGTTAATTAATGCTAAAAGATTACATTTGTCAATAAAAAGACGATAACTCACATAACACATCAGTTGATACATAAAAATTGAGATTAGAGTTAATGTCCCTAACATTACTCATATTAAAAAAAGATCAACAACATTATTTTTTCTAAATAGTCTGCCAAATTTTAATATTCTAATTGAATTCCAATTTAAAGTATTTCCTCTCTCTCTCTCACCGTCAGCTTTGACTTTCTTTATTTTCACATAAATTATGATAAATGAAGTGGATCAAAATATATAATTTTTATATAAAAGTTTACATCTCTTTAATGGACATATAAAGCTTTCTTAAAAGAAATACCACAAATTTATGCTTTGAATTGATTTATGATATGAAAAGTAGTTATTGGAAGGAATATCATGCCATTCTAAATATCAAATACGCCTTTAAAATTATCATATTAAGATACCGGTAATAGCCATCGGCAATCCATTAATATCCTACAATTATATTGAGGCTAGTTTGTCGCGTGATACTAAAAAATAATTGCGAATAGTAAGTTGGTATCCGTCGATATCCTGTCATGATACTTGTGAGAATTCCGCTATGATAGTAAAAATTCCTATACATGACAGTTGCCGGTCGGTATCATAGCGTAATACTTCAGAGTAGTCTACCATAATATTGAAAATTCTAAGAACAAACAATATCATCGACCCCAATTGTGCTATCACTAATTTCGCACCTTAATGCAAGTAATATATACACACACAAAAATGATTGATTTTTTTTTTTTTCACTAAAACATTTTAAACAACCACAAACAAAATCACAAAACGCCACAGACATAAAAAAAAACATTATCACATCATTTGGGTGCTATCACTAATTTGGCACCTTAATGAAAGTAATATATACACACAAAAATGATTGATTTTTTTTTTTCCACAAAAACATTTTAAACAACCACAAACAAAATCACAAAACGCCAGACATAAAAAATCCCAACCAACGACGATAATCTGCGAATCACACTATCAGGAACACCGTTGTGAAGATAGCATAGTGAGGAGGTTCGAGGCTTTGTGAGTTCATTATCACATCTTCGTAGTCACAAGTCTTAGAGCATATTGTAAATTTAATATTTGAATGTAAAAAATTTTTCTTGTACAATTTTATTTATTGTGTCAAATTTCTCACATGCTATAATTAATGAAAAAGTATAACATATGAAAAATTTGACATTTGATCACTATTGGTTGAAATATTTATTTTTTCCATGTAATTGATGCAACTTTTACATTTTTTTTATTATTTTAAAAATAAAAATTTATTTTTACAACTTTCAAATCTTAATAATTATAAGAAAAAATAGATTTAGTATTTCAAATAGCATTATGTATTAAAGTAAAAATGAAAATAATATATCATATCATATTTTTTTATATTAAATATATAATTAGTATTAGTATTTACACTGAAGATGGCTTGCAGACAACCAGCAACGACCTGCATCGGGGAAGAGAGAGGGTGATCAGGAGAGAAAAAGATGGTGGTAGAGAGAGAGAGAGGGGTATTTTGAGAAGAAAGAGATAAAAATATAGAAATTAAGGGGGAAATTAGAAAATAAAATTATGTTATTATTTACTAAATTTTGTAATATGCTACTTTCTACCTTGGAGGTGTCTCTGTAATTTAATTTAAGCAACACACACAGGATTTTTAGTCTAATTTTCTCTAATTTTCCCAATAAAAAATGTGCAGCATAGGGTCAACTAAAGCCCACGGAGAAAAGTCTTACTAGACCCAGTGGGCTTGAGATTACCAAACTATGAAGTTATATGAAGGTTGAAGCCTGACTGAGTCCCTGAAATCTTGAGCCCAAAAAAAATAAGGGAGAAAGAGAGAAATAGACTAAGACTTGAATTAAAATTAATAAGTCAATAGTTTACATAAGTTAATAAATAGGCTAAATTATTATTTTCGTCCATAACTTGTCTGGTTATGAACCATAACTTGACAAGTTATTGTCCATAATTGTCTATAACTTGTCTGGCTATGAACCATAACTTAACAAGTTTGTCCATAACTTATCTGATTATGAACCATAACTTGACAAGTTATGGCCTATTAATTTCTATAACTAAAAATTAGCCTATATACTTTCTTAAGCTTTTCATATTGGCATATTTTCTACTATTTCCTAAAAAATAATAATAATAATAATAATAACACACCTCATGGGTAATGAGCATTGATTTCGTAGGTCTGGGACAAATTAGGGAAGGAATGTCGAGTATGAAGATTTATGTCTTTCATTTTATTGTTAGAAGATTTATGGCCTGAGATACTCCCTTTATCTTTGTTAACTCAGATAGAGAAATGAGTGACACAAAATTTATGTACTCCCTTTATATATATATTTTAACTTAAGTCTCTCTCATGACGGTTGGGCATATTAGATGACAGTTTTGGAGAAACAATGGTCCAAAAACGTATAACAATATCCAAAACAATGAAATTGAATGTGCTTCTTTTTTCCATGTATATTACACAGCACAAAAAGTCCGTTGTGCAATCTGTAATACGGAGTAGTGCATTTTAGCCCTACGATCCCATTGCAATAAAAACTATGTTCTAGATATATGACTAAGAAAGATGAAATAATTAGAAATGGGAAAAGCGCAATTCATATATTGTAGCTAGATTAATGACTTAAATTATAAAATGCCATGGAATATTTCAAAATCTCTTTATTTTCTACCCGAAAATTGGCTAATACCTTTATATATGTGTGCGTGCGCGCACAGTTCTGAATAATGTGGTGATATTTATAGATGATCAGTCGTTACTACATGTTGAAGTTGATATCTAATATTTATGCACCAAAGAAGGAAATGACGATTTGATCAATTAGGAAATATACGCATGTGCTCATGAAGTACACTGGCAATTAGGGAATGAGTGATATAGAACGGGAAATGTGAAAATATTGATTTCATTTCTGTGCTAGTGACAACGTGCGAAAATATATGATATCTGTGTATTGGCTCAGAGGCCTTATAAATATTACAAACTTTTTAATCCCCTCCCAAGTGATCAATTCTCTCCATTTCAGCCTAGCTATTGTGAACCTTATATTATTAATTTATTCCGCTTATTATTGTTTCCCGCCTCTGATGATCTCTCTCACTCTCTTTTTCGTTTTAGCTTATATCAGATTCAGACTGTAATCCATATCCTAAGTCATATATTCATAACAAAAAGGGGGGAAAAAAAAGGTCACTAAAATGATGAACGATGCCACTTTGAAGGATGCATAGATGGGCTATCTTATTATTTTTATTTTTATTTTTATTTATTTAATTAATGCAATTAGCAGTTTTGTTGAGAACTGCGCAATTGGCTCGCACTCTGTTCAACATTTCAACTTTTCTTTCTTGAACATTGAGTTTTTTATCAGTAGTACACATATGTAACCTAGTACAAGCTAAGCATATACACAGTTGATATTATAAGTATTTTCAAGTTTTAAAAGAATAGATAAAGAGGACATTTTCCCGAGAAAATGTTGGGTACAAGTTATGCAGTTATCTTGGAAGGCACCCCATGATATTGTACTAAATTAAAGGCTGGTTTAATTCAATCGAAAGGCTGTCGCGTTTGAAAACCCTAATCAGATCAACTGGGCATGCACGAGTCGGATTAAGAGCTGGACATCTGTTTTTAGCTTCTCTTCTTTGATTAGTTTATCTTAAAAACACAATCAGATCATACTTTGCAAGATTATATATATATATATATATATATGTATAATATATATCAGAGAGAAAACAACTGATCTGCAGAATAGACCTAATAGCTAGTTGGCATTCTTCTGTACGGCAAGACTGTCGGGTATTATTACACTTATTATATATCCGATTCATTATTGCAATAATAAATCTATAAGTGGCACTACTAAAGCAATTTTTCTTGGTTTGATGCGTATATTTTTATTCGTATTGGTCCATAATTTTTTATTGATCCATCGGTGATGCAATAGAATGTCCGATTAATCCTCATGACTAAACATGTTAAGTAACTTAAAATCAATCTACAAGTAACGAGAATGAATGATCGATCAATCCTCAACGAACATATTAAATAACGCAATTTGAAATAAAAAAGAATAAGATGGATCAATCCTCAACGAACATATTAAATAACGCAATTTGAAATAAAAAAAGAATAAGATCGATTAATCCTCAACGAACATATTAAATAACGTAATTTTAAAAAAAAAAAGATCGCGGATAGTATACGTAAAAATAAAAATAAAAATAAAAAAAACAAAAAAGACGCATTTTGGCAATTTTTTCATGGAAAATAGGCAATTTTTTTTTTTTATAGCTGTGTGTCTTTTGCTACATTCTCACCTTCTCTAAAATATAAGCACAAACCATATGTATACACTTCCAACTTCTTGATGATATGTTTGTTATCGTATGTATTCCGTACTTGGAATACCAACTCTTGAGCACTTTCTTCAATATTAATTGATGGCACATGTTTCTTGACTGAAGAATACATATGTGCAATAGATATATAATAATCGAATTATTTTTAAAGTAACACTCGATAGCTGGCTATAACATAATTAATGACAAGATGAATGAATCATATTTGAAATTAATGTGGCTTCATAATTAGCAAAAGGAAAAAGTGTGGTTAATTTAGTGATTTCCTTTATCATAATTAATCAAATCTACGCTGCTTACGGCTCCATTTTCAAGTTATCGACGTAAATTTTGTGATCCTCCTATAGTTTTTAAGTTAAAATTGATTAAGTTACATCCAAATTATGAGCTAGTAATAAGAAAAAGGGTATAAAAGATTTTTTTTTTTCTTCTTCTTCTCTTTTATTGTTAGCTATTGAATGAAGTTTTACAAACTACAATGTGACAAATTGATATATTGATGGAAGAAAAAGCTACACGTGGAGGCTAATATGTATAAAATCAATTAAAAGAAAATGAGAATTGTTGCCCCCAGCCAAACGGGAAAAAAAAGAAGAAACTTTCTAGTCGGAACTGAACAAATAAATTATCAATATTTTTTACTTTTGAACCGTTAGAATTGTATTAAAAATTATTTATTTTGTGTATTTTTTTAATCTAATAGAATTGTATTAGAAATTATTTGTTATGCGTATTTTTTTAATTTAATATAATTTTGACTAAATTTAACGTTAAAAAATTGACACTAAATATAGAAAGGCTTACCGAAAAATGTTAAAAAAAAAAAAAATACTACCCAAAGAAATGTCATGTCAGCAGTGTACTATTGAAGAATTAGGATATACGTGATCTTTATAAATTGTGAGTATAGTTCTTCTCCACGACTTTTTGGGAAAGTAGTGGCAAATGGAGACCCTGAAATCTTTGAAAGCAATCTCTATCACATATCTTCACGCCCCACCTCTTCACACCTTATCTTTTTCAATTCTTCTTAATTTTCTTTCATATTTTCAGATTTAGATTTTCATCTAATCTAATGGCTGTGACTTTTGATGAATATATATATATATATATATATAGACAACTGCTCTTAATTAACCGTTGGATTAGCTCGAGCTGTTTGCAGTAACAAGCGATCCAACGGCTGACAATTTCCAAATAAAGTATTTATATAATTAATATTGACATTTGATACCTTCAGTTATTACTTAGGCAATAATTAAATTATGAGACGTTAATTTGAACTAAAAAAGAAGACACTATAAATAGTTATTTGACATTTGTAAGTTTATTTATTTATTTGACATTGCAAATATGGGCAAATAGCGAAACACCAAGATATAAGGCAAACAAATTGTAAGAGGAAAGGGAGTAATTCATGTTTGATATATTTAATTCCAATTATTTACGACTACTCAATGTAGCAATACATTTGTTATATTCAATTATAAATTTTCATTCTAGTAAAACAATTGTATCACAACATCATTTAGTACCTAAAATTGTTAAATAGTTTAGGACCCTCAGCATTATTCTTGGGAATAATATAAACTGCCATCACCTCCATCCATTAATCTTTCTAATAAGTAACCAAACTAACTAGATTATCTTTAACCAAGCCATATATAATCTGAACATTTCTATCCTTATGAAATTATGAACCAATCAGGTCTTCCCCGGAACGAGAGTTCTTTTTTTTTTTAAATTTATTTATTCTCTCATAACACAAACTACCAAAATGGAAAAAAAAATAAAAATAAAAATAAAAACCAAAATAAGGAACAGAACTAAAAGAAACAAATAATATTATACACAAATAGGAGAACCATACTTCAATGTCGAAAAAACAAAGCAAATCAGAAGTTTCGAACACAAAAATATCGTTTAAATTATGAAGACAAGAGATGTGGGAAAATGATAGATAGGCATCTCAAATTTTTTTCATAAAATTAAGAGAGAGAAAAAATTTTGAAAAACCAAAATCTTTGTTGATTAAGAAAAATGTGGGGTCCAGAATTGGAGAGAGTGATAGAGGCTGGGGAAGAGTGCGGATAAAACGTGCCTTCCACCCGCCAATCAGAACTCGAAGAAATCACAAAGCCCATCCCCATTTTCCATTTTCTTCCTCCCAAAAATAAAAAAATTACATCTCTTTCTTCTTTTCTATCTTTAAAGACTCACTTCATAGGGAGTGGGTCAATTTTTTGTGCCAAAAAAAAAAAAAAAACTTTTCCAATTTATCTGCCAAAAAAAAAAAAAAAACAACAACCAAATTCAGCTCAACTGCTTCTCTCTGCCGCCCATTCCTTTCGTCTTTGCGACCTTGTTCTGTGAAATCCTTCTAGGGTTAGCGCTTTCGGACGACGTCGTCTCGTGGACGCCATGGCCGTCTCGACCAGCTTTGCCGGCGCGAAATTGGAGGCTCTGCTGCTGAATACGGCGTCGTCCTCGAGGGTTTCCTCGGCTTCTTCTTCTTCCTCGCAGTTGTCGTCTTTCTGCAAGCCGATTCGGAGCCGGAGAGTCCTAATTCAGAGGGGCGTCCGCTGCGAGGTCGCCTCCTCCGATGCCTCGCTTCAGACCGACAAGCTGGCCTCTTCCAATATCTCCGCTCTCGAGCAGCTCAAGACCTCCGCTGCCGACAGTACGTCGCAATTCTCATTCGTAATTTGACATTTCAAATTGGGAAAAAACATTCTTTTCGGAATCTAGTAAAAGATTTTTTTGGGCTAAAATGTCTGAAATTATGGAATTCTGAATGCTATATTTGTGTTTAAGCTTTTTACCGAACTTGAATTTTTCTCCTTTTTATTCAACCTCAAATGACGTTCTTTTAGAAGAAATGTTTAGCTGCCGCGGGTTATTCCGAGCTGGTTTCTTTAATTTTTTAAAAAAAATCTGAGTGGGGTTTATATTTCAGAATAATTGATTCAGCCAATAACAAAGTTTAAGGTTTGTGTTATAGTTTAGCAGTTTCTTGCTGAGATTTTACGTGGTTTTTTTGTTGTGAAAAACTCAAAATTCGTAATTATCTTGGTCTAGTTTTATTTTTCGGATTACATTGCAGCAAAGGTGCACTAAACTCTGGAATGCAGCAAAAAAAGATGCACTAAACTACGGAATGTAATCGTATGAATGTGTAGATAGGACAAATTAGTTGATCGCGATTTCTGTTAAATCCTGATTTCTTTGGGTTATATTTATGTAGCTCAGATTGAGTGTTCAAGTAGGTGAAAATCTTTGTTATATTACAATTTCAGAATCCAATTAAAGAGAGAACATTTTTAGAATGCTTTGTGAACAGCTTCATTATATAATGATTTGTTTATTTGGGGGAACAAGAAATGGTATTAGATTTTTTTATAGTAAATTTTGGTATTTTTTTTTAATCAGGATATACAAAGGAGAGAAGCAGCATCATCGTCATTGGGCTTAGTGTTCATACTGCACCTGTGGAAATGCGTGAAAAACTTGCAATTCCAGAAGCTGAATGGCCTCGAGCCATAGGGGAGCTGTGCGGTTTGAATCATATTGAAGAAGCCGCTGTACTAAGCACCTGCAACAGAATGGAGATATATGTTCTGGCTCTATCTCAGGATCGTGGTGTTAAAGAAGTGACAGAATGGATGTCAAAGGTGCCCTCTTAAGCTGTGCTGTTTACAATTTTGCATGTTACGAGTATTTAGCGTACAATTTCGGAGGTTGATAGATAAATTAATTTTCGTACGCAAAAGCACGAATTGTTGAACTTATATCCCTTGTCATAACAATGGTTGCTTTTGTTTGCAGACAAGTGGAATCCCTGTTTCAGAGATTTGTGAGCATCGCTTTTTACGGTTTAACAAAGATGCTACACAGCATCTCTTTGAAGTATCAGCAGGTCTCGATTCTCTTGTCCTTGGAGAAGGGCAAATTCTTGCACAGGTCAAACAGGTTGTCAAAGTTGGGCAAGGAGTTGTTGGCTTTGGCAGAAACATCAGCGGGCTGTTCAAGCATGCAATCACCGTGGGAAAGCGGGTTAGAACTGAGACTAACATCGCTGCAGGAGCAGTTTCTGTGAGCTCTGCTGCTGTTGAACTGGCCTTGATGAAGCTTCCTGAGTCCTCACACGCAACTGCCCGAGTGTTGGTGATTGGAGCTGGAAAGATGGGAAAGCTTGTAATCAAACACCTGGTAGCAAAAGGTTGTACAAAAATGGTGGTTGTGAATAGAAGTGAGGAAAGAGTTGCGGCCATTCGTGAGGAGATGAAGGGTGTTGAGATAATCTACAAACCCCTTACTGAGATGCTAATTTGCGCTGCTGAAGCTGATGTCATCTTTACTAGCACAGCATCAGACACCCCATTGTTTTTGAAAGAGCATGTCAAGGACCTTCCTGCTGTTGGTCAAGAAGTCGGGTGTTTGAGGCTTTTCATTGACATTTCTGTCCCTAGGAACGTGGGTTCATGTATTTCGGATGTCGAAACTGCACGAGTTTACAATGTGGATGATCTTAAAGAGGTTGTGGCTGCCAATAAAGATGATCGTCTGCGGAAAGCAATGGAGGCTCAGGCAATTATTGCTGAAGAATCAAAACAATTTGAAGCTTGGAGGGATTCTCTGGCGACGGTTCCTACCATTAAGAAATTGAGAGCTTATGCGGAAAGAATCAGAGCTGCAGAGCTAGAGAAGTGCTTGTCAAAGATGGGAGATGATATCCCAAAGAAAACAAGAAAAGCGGTCGATGATCTTAGCCGAGGTATTGTGAACAAGCTGCTTCACGGCCCATTGCAACACTTGAGATGCGATGGCAGTGACAGCCGGACCCTGAATGACACGCTCGAGAACATGCACGCTCTTAATAGAATGTTCAATCTCGAGGCGGAAATATTGGAAGACAAAATCCGAGCCAAGGTGGAACAAGCCCAGAAGTAAACTTACTATGAAAATTTTCTTTTACAATACGTCTATATTACTTTCCTGATTCCGAATAAGGGTCAACGTCCTCATATTCATGTTTCAGTGTTTGCGTGGGTTGTAACTATTAGTGGAATTGATTGAAAAAAAGTGTTGGTCCTTTGTAAGGACCTTCCAATACATTCGTCGTTGTAAGACACTTTTGCCTAACTCTCATTTGCCTTTCCTTTATGTCTACTGCGTGTCGTTCAGTAGCCATTCGGCTTTGTAGAGAACAAAGTGAGGAATACCAAGATGAGCTTAATCTATGTACGGAGTTCTCTCTTTTTTCTTTTTTCTTTTCCTCTCTAAAGGTCTGTATCTTTGGAACTTTTTGTTGTTGTAATTAATTCACTGATATTAAAACATTGAGATGGTACGATGTCTATGTTTATATGCATCTTGAAATTTCCTGTTCAGTTCTGTTTCTGAAGCCACGTGATTTGTGGATGTTGTAACACCAGTGATAAATTGGTTTATTGAGGAGTGGTCATTTCACGACCAGAAGAATAGGCCGTCCACCCGAATGGGTTGAACAGGAAAGAACATCCCAAACAAGCCGAGCACTTTGTCCAAACAGGTCGAACAGGGAAGAACATTCTGAACAAGCTGAGCACCTGGTCTGAATAGGCCGAACAAGGAAGAACATCCCAAACATGCCGAAATGGAGAAGAACATTCCAAACAGGCCGAGCACCTAGTCCAAAGAGGAAAGAACATCCCGAACAAGCCGAATAGGCCGACAGGGAAGAACATCCCGAACAGGCTGAGCACCTGGTCTGAACAGGCCGAACAAGGAAGAACATCATAAACATGCTAAGCACTTGATCCGAGCCGACCGAGCACGTGGTCCAAGCACTTGGTCCGAGCACTAACCGATCGACTGATGGAACATGACAAGTTCCCCATCAACCAACTGACTACCACGTGGCCTTCTCTCCACAATCCCAATGTGGTCTCCCCCACTAATAGAGGCGCGACACGTGTCATATGACTAATACAACTTTACACTTGGGTAACCCCCGAGTTTCGGGTCGGATTTATACACTACCTGGATCCAAAAATACTTTATAAATACCAAGCTCATTAGCTCACAAAGGTACGGATATTTTTTACACCTACCTCTGCCCACTCATTTGTTGCTCCTAACCAGAATACTGACTTGAGCGTCGGAGTACTATTGGCAGACACCACACCGGTGTCCCCCTCACTCTGAGGCCATCTCCTCTTTCGTTGTTGGTTAGAACAGTGCAAGGGATCCATCATGAACAATGATAGGACCCGAGCAGAAGAGTGCTAGGAATCCGACCAGAAAAGGTGGAGAACAGAGTCCGATTACCGTGCGCTTTCGCATGCTGTGTTGTGCCGAATTTCAGCATCAACATGGTTTATTAGCTTTTGTTACAAACTTGCGTTGTAAAATCGGCTTGCAAAGTGAGGGGACCTAAGGACTTATAAATCTATTAATCATTTTATATTTATTCTATGTGGATCTCTTGGTATCTAACACCATCGCGCTCTACAACCGCCGTTCACAGTGGCCCATTTCCCAGCTAGGTAACTTCACGAATCCCCCATTTCATTGGGTAGCGCCCTCTCTAGTTCGCCCCATCTGTAACGACAATCACAAAACTATAGCCCATATTACGTCTGATAACAATCCACCACATTTGGGTTCAAAATAATAACGGTCCACATTATCGATATTGGCTTAGAGGTAGTTCTCCCCTCTTCGGCGGCTTCACTTGGCAATTAATGTTCGACTCTTTGACGGCTCCGCCATTGCATCTTAGTCTAGCATATAACGCAATCGCTTCGACCTGAATCCGTGACGTGGTGGACTAACTTTGATATAAATATTACAAACCCATTAGGTAGAACTCACTTACAAAATCGGCTTGCAAACCTAAGGGCTTAGAAACCCACAAATCATTTTATATTTGTTCCATGTAGAGGAGCTCTTGGTATCTAAGAATACGTTTGGTAAGGAGATTCATACCATGATTTGAATCATGGTTCATTGTTTGCTATAATGTTTTCTCTCATAAAAAATACACATAAATAAAAAATAATTCTAATCTCATTATTTTAATCCATAAACCAAACATCTCTTAATAGTTTTTTTGAGAATGTCATCCTCTTTTCATTTCTTTTTCTTTTTTTTGGGCTCTTTACTCTGTATTTGGGCCTTATCCTGGATATGCAGAGAGCAGACTAGTAACAAGCTTGGCCCATGATAAAAGTGGCAGTGTTTCTACGGCGTTTGGACTTTTCAGTTTTTCAAAAGGGTTACTCTGTTAGACTGTTACAGGGTCAATCTTCATATTCCTGGATTGGAAATTACAGAGAGCCTAAATTGTAATACACTGAGTTTACAGTAGTGATGTTGTGTTATATACTATTCTAAAAGAAAAACAAAAGCTTGAAAGAGATGGATGCTTTTAGGAAAGCCATGAGATTTTATTTCCTGTTGCAGCTTTTTTACATACAAACCATAGCTGGCCAAGCCAAATAAGTCCCTTATGCTCGTTTCATCTATACGCTTGTTGTTTGACAATATTATTTGTAGGTACAACCGACATGTGAGTCCCATAAATTGTGACAATATTATTTCGCCCTTTTTTTTTTTTTTTTTTGTTTTGGGCCCCTCTGGGAGGCACTAGTAAATTATTTTGTTGGAATATTTTGGAATTATCATTTTGTCACTGAAGGAGTTTGAAATTTTCATAACTGTTTGTAAGCATAGTTGGACTAATACTCAGTTATGCATTATCTTAAGCAAGTGTAAATGCTCATCATTATTTAAGTAAATAAATAAGCAATAGTACAAAATCTCACTCTTTTACTTTCACTACGGAGCAGTAGGGGACACCATCACCGTCACACCAGTCACCAGTCAGAAAAATTATTGAACATCTAGGAAAGCACCAAGAATTATGAGTTTGTTTTCTTTTGAAAAAAAAAAAAGAAAAGAAAAGAAAGAAAAAAAAAAACTCACGGGGGATCACAAGACCAAACATAAGTTTTGCCGCGTAAATTATAGTTTTCGATGTACCATGCAACGGAAATCCCATTCATTAAATAGTAACAAGAAATAATTTTGTCATGTAAGCTATGCTATTTTTTTTATTTATCATGCGACTGAAATCTAAAATAATTTCAGCATTTAAAAAAAAAAAAAAAGTGAAACAGGATGAAAATAAAAGCTTATGCTTGAAAATATTTTGATTTAATCGTGACCCAACACGAAAAATTGAACTACACGAGTAACATACACATCGAACCGAGTAGTCTAACTAAGACATCAACAAGTAGTCACACAATCACTCACTGTCGGAACCTTGTTATAGTTTTCGTTCCATTTTGATTATTCCTCAATATGTTCAAAAAACCTGTTGTTACCATCAAGCAAACGTGGACCTGTTTGGCTCCCCAGAACCACATCGAAACCTCCATTCAAAGCAAAATTTTCGTACCATAATAAACACACTACAGCCATTCCGGTGGGCCGTGGCCCTCCAAATTAAGCTTTGTCAGATTACACGGCCATTTTTGTATGGATGTGTGGCAATGTTTTGTACTGTACATTTTGATCCCCCAGGCCATAACATCCTGGCCGTTGGTTGGTCTAATCCTGATCTTACGATTGATTGTAATTTGTACTATGGTACCGAAAATGGGCCCTCTTTTTGGGGAAATATGTCGCTATTTTTATGTGACTGAGCAAATTAAGAGTGGCACATTGGGCTGGACCAAAAGCAGGTACGCTTCAGAAGGTCAGATGAGGATAGAACTAAAAAGCATTGCTGGGATATTTCGTATTTTGGTTTGTTTTGTTGCCCCACTGCATAGAATATTAAAGACACGGAGACTCTTTTTTAGATGTAAAAAGTACTCTATAATAGAGTTTTTTTTTTTTTTTTTTTACCGTATATTATCAAATTCGATCAAATTACTATAGTTTTCTTAAGATAATATAATTATGAATTCATTTCACAGTTAAAAATTGAATACCATTTTTATACTCCATATTGACACGTTCACTTAGAGATGTAGTCTCTACAAAAATGGACAACCGGTAGTTTCTTACTTTTCAACCGTGATATTTGTATCAGAATCTGTCTGATATGTATATTTTTTTAATCTAATGTGATTTTGATCATATGAGCCTACCAGAAAAACTCACATTTTAATAACAAAATAACATACTTCTAGAACAATATATAGGTCATAGATGTGTACGATTGTACTATGATTCTATGGTAATTTGAACATAGTCATATTTGTGACGGTTCTAATTTCTAATAAGGTAGTTTGAACGTAGAATTGCCCTATTAGAGAACTCTATTAATCATGCAACTTAGTACGTCTAATCGTCTATACTAGTTATTACCATGCATTTGAAGTTTGGTTCAATGTACCATAAGTCTATAATGATACATAATCCTATGAGAACAATTGCTGTTAAAAGTTTATCTTGTTTATGTTAGAGTCAAAAGGTTTATAATTTCAATAGACAGACATTCCAATAGGAAGACCACAAAGCTACTTTTTTCCCTTTTCTTCTTTAAATACAACAAATAAAACAACCAAAAATTTTTAAAAAATAAAATAAAAAAAAGTGTGATACAAATTATAGGAGTAAAAGGACATCATCATGTTTCTCAGAGGGGAGTCAGCTTCTCTTATCATTCAAAAATAAAAAAGGCAACGATTTTAACAAAAGGGCAATAATTCGTAATCCAAGTTACTCCAATCATTGTGCCTACCATAAGAAAACCCAAGCCAAAAAACTTTCAGGATAAAAAGAAGCAACTTTTTTTCTTCTCTATATCATTCATCATTTAAAAGCAAAACAAAAGCTAAATAAAGCTACACAAGCGATGGCACTAATATAAAAGAAGATCATCATTTACAAATTTCTTTTTGGGTGACGATGAAAATCCCTAGAGCAGTACAAGTTCACTTCAGCATTCTACTTCAAATCCCAAATCTGAAACCTCAAAAGAGACTTTTGTGTGGCATTAAAAGTGAAAAAGAAAAGAAAAATTCCAAAGCTCCAAAAAAGGGACAAGAAGTAGACCCATTGGGTTGCCTCTCTCTCTCTCTCTCATAAAAGGCCCGCGCCGTCTGATACCAGCTTGTCCCTCTTGTATCATTGGCCACAACTTCTCCCTCTGTCCTTTTTTTTTAATTTCAGAAAATTATATAAAAGACATTTTTCATTTATTTCCTAAAAAAAAAAAAATAACACATTAGAATCTAGCGTTTTCAAAGCCGTGCAAGTCGCTGACTCTATTCAACGACTTCTTCATGAGAGCCACTTTAGCCAGCTTCTCAGCCGCGCGCCAAGCCGAGGTTGGCGTCAGCGGGTCCCCATTCTCATCCACAACTGTCAACGTCTCCCTCTCGCCCCCTCTCCGCCGTTGGATCATCCCCATCATCATCTGATGATGATGGTGATTCTGGTTCTGCTGATCCACCTGATGCTGTCTCCTCCAGTGAAGCTCCGCCAGCTCGGCTTCCAAGCCGCGAATGCACTCCTCAGCCGAGTCCAGACTCGACTGCATCAGCAGTGCGCGAGCTGAAGCCAAGAGATGATGAGCACTGGTGAAGTCTCCACCGCTTTCCACCAACCGTCGCGACTCCGCGACGGCGCGAGTCGCTATGAAGACGTTCCTCAGCCGCTCGATCTTCGGTCTGGATGATCGGACGGACAGCGGTGGTGGAACCATGATTCCCTGCTCTTTTCCGTACACGACCTCCTTCGTCGCCGGATCCTTGTAGAGGCACCGCACGGACATTACTCGGTGGGTCCCCGCAGCCGCTGTCGGGAGTCTGAGCTCCACCAGAAGCTCTCTCTCTTCCTCCGCGTAGAGATCACCTATCCGCACAGATCCCGAGCCCAGCGCCGTCGGACGGCCGGTGGAGCAGGAGTAGACGGAGGAGATCTCAGCGTCGCCGGAGGGGAATCCGAGCTGGATTCTCAAATCCTGCACGACGACGCTCAGCAAACCTCCGACGCACTTCGCAAAGGCGTTCTCAGCCGGCTCATGGCTGTGGCTGAAGCCGTTTTTCCCGAAGCCGAAGGCGTGGACCGGGATCTCAATGTGTGCGAACCGCGTGGACGACCCGTTCGGCGGCTGCCGTTGATTGTTGTGGTGGTGGGCCCCCCCCCCGCCGCCGTCGTCCTGGCCGTCGGATAACAAAATGATACTCGCGACGGGATTTCTCTCCCTGCGATCCTCCAGAACCCTCGTGGCCTTCCTCAATGCGTCGCCGACGCTTGTCCCTTGGCCGCAGACGAGCCGGTCGACGATACGCCGAGCCGCGCGCTGGCCCTGCGACGTCATTCTCCTCAAGGGAAGTAGCCTCTTTGGCGCAGCCGAGAAAGCCACGATCGAGAGTCGGTCAGCCAAGCCGAGAGAGGAAATGACCAATCGCATGGCGCGCTTCAGCATCTGGAGCTTGGCACCGGTCATGCTCCCGCTCGCGTCAAGTACCACCACCAAGTCGACCGGTGCGCGGTGAGCTGAATCGCCTCTGTTGCGTGCCGACGGTTGCGGCGGAGGCGGAGCCTTCACTCTCAGCGCCACCGCGTAGGTCTGGTGGCTACTGCTGACGGAAACCACAGCAGCTTCCGGAAGCAATCTCACTTGCACATTGCTCCTCAAATCTCTGGCATTATCGATACGAGCTTCGTTGGAGAATTTAGTCGAACAGGACGGGTTAGGATTGACGAAGAATCCTTGGAACTCTTCAACATCTTCCTCTTCTTCATCGGCGTCCTCATCAGCTTCCGGAATAGGACTAATCTTAGCGTTTGCAGTGGAAGAAAGCAGAGGCTCGTCGTCATCGTAAGACCGGATTGTTTGTTGCATCGTCGCTCTCGGCGAAGGCGAAGATTCGACAATCTTTTTATCCTCAGGGTTAGGCTTAACCACTTTATCCTTGTCCTCTTGTTCTTCTCCGGCAGATTCAGGATTAAGGAGATGATTATTCTTGTGTACGGCGAGGAGAGGAACGTCTTTCCAGGTGGCGTTGCAGACAGGGCAGACGAGGCTTCCATGCTTCCTGACATGGGCGGCGATGCATGGAAAATGAAAGGCATGGCCACATTCCGCCGTGTAAATGGCCGTCCCTTGCCCAGTCTTCACGCTGCTCAAGCAGATTCCACAGCTACTCTGCAAAATCAACCAAACAATAAATCAAATTGATAAAAAAAAAAAAAAAAACAGAGCGAGTAAATTAACAACAATGCTATACTGTATACAAAAGGAAAAACATAGTTCTGTTTTGCTTACTCTGAATTTGAAGCTATTTTTGAAGAGGGACAACTTGAGAGGAGATCGAGGAGAAGTTGGGTTAGATCCGAGTAAGGAAGTTCTTGGGCTCTTGGAACTACTCCTCGGAGTATTCGAACTGGTCTTACATTCGAGTATTCTCGGGCTTTCGGCGACCGGTGTGGATTCGGACGATGAATTTGTTCGGCAGAGTAAGCTGGGAGTTGAAGGGTTGCTTCCGCCGGAGAAGAAGCTCAACCTGGTGCGGCTTCTGGGGCTGGGGCTAGGGCTTGTGCTCCGACCTGATGATTGTTGCCTTTCGGAGACTCTCGAGTCTGGTGAGTCTCGGGAAACGGTTGTGCAAAAAGCTCTTCTCCACCCAGTTCCCATTTGATCGTTTTCTTTTGCTTTCTAAAGAAACTTAACCACGTACAGAAAAGCAGAGATTTTTTTTGCTATTCTTTTTATAAAGAAGTGATATTTACGGTGGGCTTGTTTATATTTGAAGGAAGAGGAGGAGGAGGGGTTTCGTTCTGATCGATCTGAAGAATTGGCAGAGAAGACAATAGGGCAGGATCGAAGTCAGCGAGAATAGCATGGGATCAACCGTGAAAATATAAAAGCAATGAGGACAAAGCAATGGGATTAAAGATTCAGACACCCCAAAGAAAAACCAACTCAGAAGCCCACCCTTCTCTCTGTTTTACTCTCCATTTTTCTCTCTCTCTCTCTCTCTTTCCCTGTTTTTATTTTGGCCTTTGGTGTTGATTGACAACTCCCACCTCTTTATCCCTCCCCAAAAACGAAACAGATGTATGAAGAAAGACCCAAAAGCCAAATCGAATTCAACGAGATCCACTGCTCTTCTTTCCTCTCAATCCCTTTATAACTCATACTCATATATAGATTGTATTTATTATATATATATACACACACGTTGGAAAATGTAAATTTTAAGACTTTTTTTCTTATTATTATTATTTTTTTACTCTTGGGTAACTGCCATGTGTTGCTTTTTTTTTTCTTTTTTACACACCAGTCAACGGCCTCTCCTATACAGAGCACGTTATGGCCACCAACCTGCTACCTCATCCTACATGCGTTATATGCTCCATGCGATTTAAAAAAAAAAAAAGAAAAAAAAAAAAAAAAATTCTTAACGCGCTAGCTGAGATACGTGTGGAAACACTTCTCATCTAGAAGCACTCAATGGTTGCATAAACGACTTTCGTTTATTCGGCTCAGTGTTGTTTTAAGTGAGGAACAAGGGTGCAGAGCTTACAGGTCTACTCAAATGCTCGTGCTGCTTGGGGGACGATAGATAGGCGTCAGTGTGTACGAACTGAAGCCAGTCTCACCTAGGCCTTGTAAGTTGTAACTAGCTGTTGGATTATACCCATTTCATTGTGTCATTATAATACTAATCTGTAATCTTATAATAGCTTCTACAATTCAAAACACTCGTATTCTACCATGTGTGCTTGTATCTTTGTTACCCAAAAAAAAAAAAAAAAAAGTAAAAAAATAGTAAAGAAGACACATTGAATATTTTTTAACCCATTTTTGGTCTCATCCGGCCTACTTAAATATCTAAATCGGACTAAAGGTTCAAGTTTTAAGTGTAGGTGGGCGGGACCTGACCTGACTTGATTAGTTTTTTTTTTTTTTTTCTTTTTAATTTTTTCCTTATAAAAAGTGGTGTGACCTTGTCCATTTAAGTTTTCAAATTGAGTTAGCCCAGTCATATTCTTCTCGGTCCGCTTTTACCATTTCGGAGTCGGGTAGCTCTCATTTACATCTCTACCGACATAGTAGAGTATGCAAATCGAAACAAATTATAAAAGAGAAGCCTAAATTATATTTTGTTTTGATTTTTATCTAATTATGAACTATGTAGACGTATTTTAAAATGCCCTGTACCAAACTATAAAAGTGCTTAATAATTCCATACATCAGAAGGGATTGCTAATTATACGGATTCTTGAAATGGATGACCACTATAATATTAAAGTTTGGACACCAAATACAACGTTGGCACGACTTCATCTCTTAAAATAATAATAATTTACGTAGTCTATGACAGAAGCACAAGCTGTACAATATAAAAGCTGTAGGTTTTGCACTCAAATTTCCACGCACTTTTGCACATTAAAACTGGAGTGTGTAGGGGGCTATATACAAGGACAATATAGAACTGCTGAGTAGGGGTGGTAACTCTGAAGTAAAAAAACTGTCAAAAACCTTTGGGGTCAGAGCCAAGAAAAAGCCGAGCTCTCTGCAGGGCAGTTCATGGAGGGTAGGTGACACTAATTAACCATTACTGTAGAAAAGTGTAACATTAACTGCAATTTGGTGGAGAGAGACAGAGATAGTTTGTTAATTTTATTAATTCGAGTTTAAAATTTAAATTTTATTATAATATAAAATTTTTAAAAATAATTAAATTTAATTTTTTTATTATAATAAAAAATTATCACATAAAATTATATCTTAATTTAAATTAAAATTTTAAATCAGTAAATTAAACAAACTGAAAGAGTAGAGTTTCCAGCGTTGGAACTCAGGGTCAGACATTCACATGACCGGCTGTTTCTTAGGCTTGTCAGTTGTTCTCTCTCCACCAAAGCCGCTGATTCATACAACTAGTTTTTTTACTGCCGTTTGGAATGGATAGATAGAGAGAGAATCCGTTATTAATTAGAGTTAGGAAATTCCAAAATTAGAAGTACCCTCCTAGTTGACACACGAGTTTTTTTAACAGTAATATTTTCGTTAATTCTGTTAATTTATCATATTTTTCTCTATATGGTCTGATTATAAAGTGACTTAGTGGTCATAACTGCATCTCGTTCTTACCACCCTAACACAAAATTCTCTCAAGATTAATACAAAATGCCAATAATATGAGATTTGAGATGGCCAAGGCCTTGTACTCTGGTCTCATTCGATTCGCTCATTTAAGTCGAGAATTTGATTAAAAAGTAAATTCATACGAGATATAATATTGTAATATAAAAAGTTAAATTTAAATTTTTAAGAGAAAAAATGTTGTAATAAAAACTCGAGGTGTAATTCGAACTAACGAGACGAACTAGTTATTGTTTAAGTTAAAGAAAATTCTCTGGCCGTTTAAAGGTGAATCTCCTATTAAGGTGAGGAAAAAGAAAAAACTTTACCGGTAGATGACACTCTTAACCATTTAATTTAATCAGCACACATGTCTTAATAAGCTAATTTAATATATTAGTTTAAATGGTATCCTATCACAAAATCCTCCGTTAAGTTAAAGTCATAAATAAGATTAGTGGCTAAAGGTGTGAATATATATACTAGCAGTTAGTGGCCGGTTAATGTCTGGAGTATCTTCAACGCTATCCTTCTCTTTTCGTATTTAAATAACTATAATGTCTTGCATCCAAAAGAAAAACAAAAGTTATAGATTTGTAGAGAGATCACATTCTAGGTAATTATTCTTTAAGCGCCTAATCATCCATGATCCACCAAATTTAACCACCTATGCCTTTACATTAATATTTTATTACTGCCAAACTTTTTTACTTCATCAAGATCATCAATAAATACTACTTTATTAGATTATTATTATGACTATGATTTGTTCATTTCTTTTACTTTTGTTGCTAATGAACTACAATAATGGTTTGTGTGCCAATTATATGTGTCATGGGGCCACACCAAGAGTTCTACACGCCTTTCTCATTTTCCTTTTCACAGGATACGAATTCACTCCTTTGTACCATAATAATTACTCAATATACTAGTATCTTAGTAGATACTAGATGGCGTGATACATTATTGAAACTTATCCACAGCAAAAGACTCCAAAATCATTCACATAAAAGAACCATTACAAAAAAAATCATCATCATAACATATAAGAGACTTTGTGATTGAATAAATATTAAAACATAATTAGATTTACAAGCTTTTTTGTGGTACTCATTCGAATATTATAATTATTTTATAATAGCACCAAGTATATGTGAAATACACGCAACACATGTAAATCCAAGAGAAGTAGAGTGTATTTGTACCTTCCCAAAAACAGCATCACAGAGTGACCCGTCTTTTTTGACAGCAAAAGGCAACAAAGCAGTGAATTTGTCATCAACAGTCAATAATTTCAACACTCACGTGGGGTCCCTCTTTTAGGTCATCTCTGAGTGTAACGCCGTTGGGCTGCTAAAACTACAGCTCCTTTTTTTTTTTCTTTATAGCACACTAAGTTATTTTATTTTACCCATAAAATAAGTATTTATAGGGGAGAAAGAGTAAAATAGGTTAAAATTTAAGATAAATTAAAATTAATAGGTCAATAGTTTATATAAGTTAATAAATATATTAAATTAATGTTTTTATCTATAAATTGTAGGGTTATGAACGATAATTTGACAAGTTATTGTCCATAATTATCCATAACTTATCTAGCTATGAACCATAACTTAATAAGTTTGTCCATAACTTATCTGGTTATGAACCATAACTTGACAAGTTATGGCCTATTAATTTCTATAACTAAAAATTAGTCTATATACTTTCTTAAACTTTTCATATCGGTCTATTTTCTACTATTTTCTTATTTTTATTGTTAAATTAATTTTTTGACTAACATATTTAAAAGTGAGTAGCTTTATGTGGCATTTATAAATTTTTAATATAAATATATATATATATATATATCTTACGGTTAAAAATTAATCTAATAATTAAAAATACTTACCACAACTGATAGGAGTAAAATATGTTGCCCTACTTTAAAAATTCTCTCTTTTTTCTTTTACCCACATTTGTTGACGATTTTGAGTTATAACAAAAAAAAAAAAAAAGAAAAAAAAAAACTCTCCAACTTTTTTCTGTCAAATGTCAACTCCTTCCGGGAATAAAGTTAAAAAAAAAATCCAATAGTCTTAACCTAATCATTATTTAAATATTAGAAATTAGCTAATTCTTTCTAAGATCAATTAGTTAGGCAGAGTAAAAAAGCTGCTTTAGCTTTGTAACTATAAATTAGTTGTTTAATATATTGGATAGCTTCCGTGTAGAAGTTGGATTGAATCAATTTTGGGGTTCAATATTCTTTAGGGAAGACTGAAGAGCTAGCTAGTGGTAGGTTTTTGTAGTGTCGTTTCACCGATTCCTTTTGCATTTCTTTTGATTCCCGGGACAACACAACAATCTGTTGGGAAGATGTTTTGGTTGGCCAATGATCAGTGGATAAACATCTTGGAAATGTGGGGGGTTTTGCGTGATGAAGTAGAAGACAGTGGATGTTTTGGCTTTGTAAAATAGGCCAATTGTCAATTTGTTGTTTTTAGATCGCAAAAACCTTGTTCAATCATATGTATTCGTTTGGTGCTAGCTAGGGACACAAATAGATTTTAGGGATGGGAATGCAAATATTGTAATATAATCTTTTTGTCTATTTTGGGTTTAGAAGAGTGTGAATTCGATCCTATGTAATTGTATATATAATTAAAAAAAGAATATCTTGTTGTCTATTGAAGCATCATGAAAATTAAACGTAGATTGTGTGATAGAGTTTTTGTAATACTAAAATAGTTCATTTGATTGTTCTCTAACTATATTACTAATTTTGTAGTAAGGAGTTTTGAGGGTTAAGTAAATGTCATATATAGTTGTTTGCTGCTTCTCTCGCAATAATCAGTCAATTATAATAGGCGTATGAAGTTCCTACAATATTGTACTTTTATATAAATTGTTATGTTTATATTGTTTATCCGGCTTTTGTGATGTGATGAATGATGATCAGGAGGTAATGGGATTATTTGCCTATTTGATTTTGGCTCTTTTGTGATCGCAACAAAACTTCCGATTAATTTATGGCTTGTCATTTAGAGGTCTTAATCACGTGTTGGAAAGAAAATGACATTGTCTTTAGCAATAATTTCACATGGGGAAGTCAAAATTGGATTCTGTTGACTTTGGCCTGATCTCTGAGTCAATTAGTAGATAGTAGTTTTTTTGTTTGATTTTTTATTTTATTTTATTTATTTGTTTTGCGGGGAGGAGGTGGGGCAAAATTGTGGTTTATTTTTTATTTTTGGGATTTTGCTTAAATTATTTTTTAGTTTCATTAGGTTTTTCCGATTTGATTAATTTGTATGTATATATATGTCCAATATTGTAAAGGAAGGTTTGTTTTAATAATATACTTTCGAGTTTCTACCATTATTTGACTGGTATTTCAAAGAAATGAGTTTTTTTTTTTCTCTCTGATCGCAATTGTGTATTTCGATTATCTTTCTTACTAGTTTATGATCGTGCCTACGGCACTGTATAGTTTTAAGTAGAAGTAATCTAACAAAAAAAAAAAAGGAATATACTTCAAAACATCTAATATGTTAAATGTCAAATTAGTAAAAAAGTTTTTAAAGAAAACATTCTAAACACAAGATTTCGTTTAAAAAAAAAAAAAAAAAAGAAGCAGCCAGGCAGTAAAGTGGAAAATCCAAAAACAAGTTATTCTCCTTTTCTTATAGATCTATAAGATTAAGGATTATAGATTTACAATTTCTTCTCAACTTAAAAATACAAGATTTTTTTTAAAGGAACTCCATGAAAAATTTATAAATATGGACATATTAGAGAAAAATAACTTCAAAAGCCTAATAGAAAATTTCTTGAAAAGAGAAACATTAAAAATTTAAAGATATATATACCTAAAACCAAAGTAACAATTTGAAGTTAAAAACTAAAATAGTTGAGTGCCTCTTTTATGTAGGGTTATAGATAGATCTAGATGTTCATGAAGTAATTTGTTTTTGTTTTTTTTAAAAAGCAAGCCATAGTCCTCGAAATTAAAAGAGCAAACAGAACACGCAAGCAAATAGGTTGAAGAACAATTTGTAAGCAAGCAAGAAAGAAGTTGAAGAAAAAAAAATGGAACTCGTTCGCTCTTCTTAGGCCCTGTTCATTTCGCTAATTCGAGTTTAGAATTCGAGTTTTGCTACAGTAAAAAGCTCTCACAAACAATCACATCTAACTTTTTTGCTACAGTAAAAAGCTCTCACATAAAATCACATCTCAACTCGAATTAAAAACTCGAATTAGCGAACTAAACGGGCCCTTAGTATATAGATAGATAGATACGTACGTGCTGCAAGCATCATGTCGACAAATAGCGGTTCTATATTTATTTCACAAAACATGCTACTTCCCCTAAAAAAATGCTTATACCAAAAGAAAAAAGAAAAAGTGATCCGTGAATTTGAAGGCTCATGTGCCCCTATAATTGTCTCAATCTTACAAGTTACAAACACAGTAATATTATGTATGTATATATATATGTATATTGTTTCCTATATATACATAAGTGTGTGTATATATGTGTGTGTGTGTGTGTGTGTGTGTACGTGTATATTGAATTAACTATGTTTTCTCCAAAAGTTTTGAAACCTCCTACTTTTGCGTAATTAAACATCTTGTGTTCAAAAGTTTACAATTACTGAATTATCAGAACTCTGAAATATTACGGAGACTTGATTTGTAAGGTCCTTACAAGTATTAGAAAGGAAAAGTAACAATTATAATTAGAACTGTGAAATATTACTTTATAGTTTATTCATAGCTAAAACTATTATCCATTCAAGATTATGAGTATTTCATGAAAAAAGAGAGAAAAAAATGCAAGGAGGAGGTTTTTTGTTTTTTGTTTTTTCCTTTTTGGTAATTAAAGCGGGAGTATCTTTTCTTATGCTTTGCAGGCAGCTTGCTCCGAGGGAAGGGGATCATCAAAATTATTTTTAAAGAATACATTTATATTGTCAGTTTATGGCTGCGAGTACCGAGGTAGTTATACATATATTATACTTTTTCTTTTCCAATTTTGAGTATTTACCTGCCTTATTATATTGCATTTATACGTTTTTTCTCTTTTTAAGGGGAACTGTACGTATATATTATATAATATTTGTTTTGTGTGTATTTATATAACGTGTGTATCTTCTTCCGCGTGGATCCCATGCACGTTCCTACGTGGCAATAGCATTATCATGTGGGTGACGTCCATGTCACTATGATTACATATGCACGTGGCCCCACTAACTTCTATTTGGTCAAATCTGTTGACCATTCACACACCAGAAAATAGGATCTATGACTATGACCAAATACGGTTTTGTTCATCTCGAGGGAGAAACTTCTAAACTCATATTTCTTTTCTGGTTGATTTCTTGTCCAAATGTGGACAAGTGCACCTTCTAAATCAATAGATTCAAGTAATGTATGTCCAAAACATAAACTAAATAATAACGCACTAGCAATATCATGATAAGCTTTCGTTTACTTTTAGAAACTTGTAATTAGGTGCATGCATAACAAGAATAATTTTACTTGAGAGTGGATATATAATCAATTAATTTGAGAGATGCCTTTTGGCTGTAAGAGAAATTAATATAAGATATATGTATTAATAGGTGGTAATTATTTTCCAATATCTTTTGTGTAATTATACCGATTTAATTATTTAGTGTCTTAGGAAAAAAAGAGACTTAGTCAGACATTTGATATTTTAGCCATGCTACGTGTATATTGTGGAATATATATATATATATATATATATGTATGTATATGCGTGTATCTATGTATGTGCGAAGAATTTCCTTGTTTGGTTTACTTTATTTGCCAAATTATATATATATATATATATAACATTTTAGTTAATTGAAAAGGTCATAGAATCAAATAAATGATATGTTCCCATAAGAATTTCAATTGCTATATATACGAGAATATATAACGAATTGACTATAATTTGTATATTGCAATTATAATTAATTGTAAGCATACCATATTTTTAATTAAAAAAATCATGTATTACTTTTTCAATGTTGTCGTTTCTGCATTAACCTTTAGGTATGATTAGGACGGTATATATAACGTACTAATTAATAGTACCACCTACTCAACACTTGCGTGCATGAACATAGGCTACTTTTCTTTGATCTTATTTCGTCGAATAATTAATGGCTTGGTTTCAGTCCAATAATTTATTTTGTAGCTTCTCTTTAGAATGATATATATTATGATAAGAAAGATACAAAGAGTTACATTAAAAACACGTAAATAAACAATTAAAGCCAGATTCACAATGATTGATAACCAACTTTCTTGAGTTCTTTAATATAATGTTTTCAAGTATCAATCGGCAAGTTGCTCGAGTTATATATATATATATATATATATATCGCTAATTGTACAACTTGTTAATTGGTTATACAACTTTCACGAGATTCTCTCATCTGTCTCTTAATGATACAAATAAGACGAATAAATAAGAGTTAAGAATTTTAAATAAATAGAAGTACATGCCCTAATTGCCCTTTTTGCAATATCTAATACATATGTTTTCTTCTTCTCAATATTGTTTTTAAGCTTTGAGAAGAGAAAAGGGACCGCAGAAGCATCTGATCTTGTATGGACACAGGTAGTTAAATAATTTCTTTTATATATCTATATATATATTATATGTGTATATTAAAAGGGAAAAAAAATCCCCATTGAGCGAGTTTTTTTTTTTTTTTTTTAAGAAGACTAATTAAGTCATTTAAATATTAGTTCTCTCATTCTAAATTACCAAACCCGAAAAACGTCTTTGACCATCAGCAACGTATGTACACACAAACATATATGTATATATAAATATATGTGTATATATATTCAAAATTGGCAATGCATATATTAGGATTGGACTAATAAAGCACCTGCTTTTTTTTTTTTTTTTTTTTTTTTTTTTTTTTTTTTTTTTTTTTTCATATAGGCTACATCGCTATATGCCTATATTGCACTCAAATCAATCGAGGGGGCAGGGGTTGGTTTTGATTTGCACTCATGCAATGAGGGGCCATGTTTTTCTTGACCGCAGGGAAATGGACAAATATTACTGAACGACACGTGGCATGTGGATGGACGGACCCACTTACAGGTGTCTCTCAGAGGAAGGATGTTTACTAGGCAAGTGGAGGGAATAGTACAAATGAAAAAAAAAAGATAGGTATTAATTTTTTTTAATTCTAAATTAATAAACACTTTGATTTTGGAGTTTAGAAAATACCCACATTGCACATGACATAATTGGACACCCCATATGGAAAAGATCCCATCAGTTTGCTAACTCCAAGTTGGGGATTTGATGTCCTTCGCAATTTAATTAATTAATGCAAGTGATCCCATCACACATTGCATTCAACAAAAATCCTTTGAATTAAGTTCATTAATTACTTTTTTTTTACTATTCATAAAAATACACCTAATTCCTCAAAACTAGACCTGTAAAAGTTGTAATATAACAATGTGTGACACATGGGATACAAATTGGATATTAAGTGAAACACATGCGCAAATCCTCAGCTTTGAGATATGGCTGCTCTTTTAATTTTAATTTTATTACATTTTTTTTTTTTTTGTAATCGTACTATCTTATAGAAAATAAACTTGAATATATTAAGGAAAAATTTTGATTATTGTCAAGTAACTCAAGTGGGTACTTAATTATGAAAAGAACCGTGCCTATATTTATAATAAATAGCCTTGCTAAATTAGAAAAAAAAAAAAAAACTTACGACTGAGACGTATATCTCTAGATTATTGCTGTTAAAATTACTCCACATCGACGTCAATAGAAAAACAAGAAAAATCCTACTCATTTTATTGCCAAAGATTGCTTTAAAACCGAACTTAAGATTCTAATATTTTAACTAATCAGAATTAATTAAAAGATTTCTTCAGGAAGAATTTAACAACTTAATGGCACACACGCGCATATATTATTTCATCGTTCAATTAATCGGATGATTTTCATTTAGCACCAGATAGTTTTGTGTCGTAAGTATTACTCAATTAGTGCAATGTGAACTATTTACGTGTAAAAAAAATAATGTAATATTGATGAATGATCTATATATATAAACGCAAATAGAGATAAAGATATACGTATGGTTTGGTTCGTTAAAACAAGCATTAATTGGTTGGTGAGATCACATGGAGGATGACTTTAACAATTAAGGGATATTGGAATTTTTAATTTTCAAAAGCAGGGAAAAGACTTTAATGGGCTCCAAAATAAATAGTTAATTTGCTCTCTTCCGGTTGGTTATTAAGATGTTGTCAATTGTACGAAACATGTTCTGAACTGATCATATATCTATTAACTGCAAAATAATAATATAACCACTTAACAGCCGCATTTATATATATAATAATTAAGAGGCTTAACTCGATAAACAGTGAGGAAAACATATCAAAAGGCTAAACAATATTGGAAATATGAATGTCTCTTATTAGGCTATGAAAAAAGGACAAATAAGGTTCATGTAGTGGACATTTATTTATTAGTTTTAAACAATTTCTGAAACTTAGCTCAATAACTCGCTTAAATGTACCGAGAGGCATTACGTTAAAGGGTGGCGCCGCTGAAATTTATTTAGTGCAAAAATTCTTACCAAACAAATATATCAATATTTTGGTCTGAATTCCGTAAACTTTAACATTAAAAGATAAAAGGGTAAATTTACTGCAAATATATCAACATAATAAAGTTTTATTTGATAGAACATATTTATTGATTCCATGCGCAAAAAATATATTGTGACAATTAAATTATATGCAAATTCAGATATAATGAAATTTTGATAGTTCAAAATGCAAACTTTTTTTTTTTCGGTCACTCAAAGTTTGTTCATATCTTAAAAAATTGGCGTATGGGTATTTTGATTCTTTTCTTTCTCCTCTATACTCTTCCTTTTTTGAATGTTAGAATGGTAAGAGAAAAAAGTTATGTGATTATTAGGGTCCCTTTTCAAATAATTCAGAAAGTTAGCCCCATGTCAGCATCGTGATTATAACCACAATTTAGCCCAAATTCTGGCACAGCATGGCACTATATGGTACATCTTCATTAGCAACTATTAACAAAAGTTAAGTTGGTAAGATATAGATATATATATATATAACATATATTATATTCAAACTTTGTGTGATCATTTGTATGAGGTGGCATGCATGCGGTTGTTCTTGGTTTGAGTTTAATTATTATTATTATTGGACTGTAAAAGAAAAAAAAAGTGATTAAGGTTCAATATTCCCTCAACTCATCAGGGTTTGCAGCAAGTGTGTTTATCACCAAAATATCAAAGATAATTTTAGACCACAATAGGGGTGTGTGTGACACTTTTGCTAAATGGGTCCTTGTTAATATATAATTCTAGATAGCTAGCTAGCTAGCTAGATGGGGTTTTGTCACTCGAATTAGGTACATCCCTAGCTAGTTAATATCTCAAATGAATTAATTTGATGGTAAAAATAGGGGGAACCTCAAAAAAGGGATAAAAAGAAAAAGGGACACTCCTGTTTAAAAATACGTTATAAAGATCACATTCTTTTGTTTACAAAAAGAAAAAATAAAATAAAAGAACTATTGTTGTGAAAATTATTCCAAGTTAATTTTGTTACTGATTCTTTTCACGTTGAGTGCAGTTTTTGACGATCTACATTGTAACAACTCCCTAATTATCAAACAACTTCAGTTAATGTTATTAACTTCTTCCTTATTTAACTATATATATATATATATATATAATTTTTCTCGCGTTGATCCCTGTATAAACGTACGTCATGGCTTTGACAATGAAAGCAATTAATTAATTATTCCTTTATCATGGAAAAGCATCTGCATGGCGTGCTCAACTCTTTTTGACTATTTCTGCCTCGTATATATCATATACTATTTTATTTCTTTTTCAGATATTGAAATTTGACATAGTTACAGATATGAAGTCCAAAGTACTAGGGCACTTGGTATATATATTGGCTTTATTGAGTGACAAAGACAGTTACTGAAACTGGAGAAGTTGGCCTTGTTGGGGTGATAAAGACATTTTTAAGGATCTTTTTTGAGTTAAGTCATAAAGGAAAAAAAGAGGGGAAAAAAAAAGTAGACCAAATTAAAGATAATTTAAATTAGTGCATCCTTAACTGATCATGGCTTTTGGTGCATGAATGTTCCATGTTCGAAAACCTTTTCTTGGCTTGATTTTAAGAAAGACTATACATCATTCGTACGTGAAAGTAATACATACGTCGTTTTTCTAAGGGAAAAAAAATCTCTACTTTTGTTCGTGTGTTGTTGTTGTTTCTTCTTCTTCAGTATTCTTTAATTTTCTTTTTCTTCTTTTCTTTTTTTTTTTTTCCTTTCACTAATGGAATTATTACCTTTCCGCATGCGCCATAGAGTCACTTTCAGTCAAGAAAAGTTTATCATGTGGCCAATATTTACTTTCACAATTAAGGATTAATCTCACTGGTGTTTTTGAAGTTTGAGGGTATTCCCATTTTGTCTGTTAAATTTTAAAAATTTTAACTTTATCCTTTGAACTTTAAATTTATCTTATTTAAGTCGTTTTATAATAATTTTATGTTAAAATGAGATAAAAAAAAGAGGGTTAAGTGTACCCATATGATTTTTATTTGTTTATTTTCTGAGGAATTCAAACAAAAAGACTACGTGATTACATTACTTTTTTTTTCCTATATGTTTTTTTTTTTTTTTTTTCACAGAAGAGGTTAAATAGGAACAATTCAAAGTTTAAGAGGCAAAATAAGAGTTTTTAAAATTGGGGGAGGGGAGGAATTAAGAATGACCTTAAAATTCATGGATACTATTGACAATAATCCTTATATATAAAAAGAAGAGGGAACTTTTAAGGTGCTGAGAGAAAAATTTCCAGCACTGGCACTACGATAATTTGTTAATTTTATATTACATAAGTTATGATAGATTTGTGAATTTTAAAAGAACAAGATAATTTATAAATTTTATGTTGAAACTTACAAACTTTAAACGTTAAAGTTGTAAAAATTACAATACTTATGAACCGGTACGCCTTGAACGCACCATAGAAGCACTCAAAAGAAATAATTTAAAAATGAAATAAATTCTTAATGTTGTGTCTACTATAACTCTGGTACTGCATGTAATTTTGAATTCAAGTCCCTATAATTATAGACCATCCTCAATGCTAACGCTATCTTTAATTAAAAATGAAATAAATTCTTAAATACGATATTTACTTTTGATCATAAAGTTCAACTCTCAGAACGTGTGAAAAGAAAATTATTAATTTTTAAATAAATAAAAAATGATAATGTTGTAAGTGAAAAACACATCAACCAATAACAACTAAATGACAAACTTTAGCATATGCTATTTAACTTTATACAACCATTCAATTATTGAGGAATGGTTTTCTAACTCAAGTGGCAAATATTGACAATGACATACAAATTTGGCATTGCAATAAAAATGTTCTTAGTAAATCAATTAGTAATTCGAATTCTCTATAGTCTTTATTAATGTAATTAAATAAAATAATATGATCATTTCCTCATTGGTATTGACATTTATCCACTTTCCTATAAGATAGATAAGGTCTATGAATGACTTGGCCGAATACTAATCTCTTGCGTAGTCCCAACTAGCAGTCATTATGATCAGCATATTGTGCTTTTGTCAATGACACAGCAGGAA
>NW_010364290.1:797265-806165 GCF_000414095.1 Morus notabilis
CACAAGTACAACGATGAATAAATTACAGAGATTGAATTGATCAGTTCATTCTGGGTCTCTTTCTTACCGAATACGGGGACCTTGTTCTCTTATCCATATATAATATATATATTCTCTTATTCCTTACGCACATATATAATTTTAATGATTATTTTAATATTTATTTATCTATATTATATTGATTAAACTGTTATAATAAATTAAATAATTAATAAAAAATATATTACAATTAATGATATTAAGTTTTATCACGTCATATCATACATTTTTATATTTAATGGACAACTATTGATAAAAACCTATATATATGCCAAATTTCTATATATGTATGTATGTATGTATAGATATATAGGAAATTCTGACGAACATGCTATAAGCCAAAGCTGTTTATTAAAAATTTATTGAACATATTATTATTATAATCAGCTTTTTCAAGTATTAAATGCACCAGTTATGGATATTAAGTAAAAGCAATCCATGGCGTTGGAGTTTAAAAACATGACAAGACCGAAATTTTCTCTAAACAATCGATCTCTTTTCCCGTATAAAATATGCTTTAATTCCAATTAATTTTTTCTAACTACTCCAACTCCCCAATGTATCAATATAAAATTTACAGGGACAAGAAGACCAATATATTTTTTTATGTATCTTTACATATATATATATATATAATATCCAAAAATAAAAAGAATAATATTAGGCTAATTCTTGTTCTACTTCCCTTCAAATGTTATTTATTAGTTTATTCGGAATCCACATGAGATTGGATTTCATCGGCTAAAAGTCACGAGTCTTTTTTTTTTTTTTTTAATTAAGGCTTTTTTTATGGTACTCTTTGAACTTTTTAAATTTAACAATTTAGCCCTGATTATTTTTTTCATGGTAATTGACCCCATCAATTTAAAATTTTTTACAATTAAGGTCCAATTAAAAATAACGTTTACTTTTTTGACGATTATTTATGATCACATGAAAGCATGTGAGCATTCTATTGAGGGTAATAAATGTAATTTCTCACTTTTAGAGAGTCTCTTGAGGGTAGTAACCCTTACAAACTAATATGAGAAATGATCTGAACTGAATAAATAAAATGAGAAATGACCTTCATTATCCTTTATAAATACTCACATACACGCAATCAGAATCGCAAAAAAAAGCGTCATTTTTTATTGGAGCTTAATTATAAAGATTTAAAAGTTAAAAGAGATTAATTATTAAGAAAAAAAGACTAAATTACTTAATTTGAAAAGCTGAGCGGCATCCGTAAAGAAAAGCCTATAATTAAAAATATTAATCTCACAATCATTGTTTGAACAAAACCGAAGTTTCAAAGATCCTTATCTTTTCAACTTTCTGACCACTGCAAAATGCAAATGCCGAGTAAATTATACCAAACCACAATTGAATTAATGTTGCATATTTAAAGAGTTTACAATTTCCACTCCTCTTGACTTGTGATCTCCCAGCACCAAATGGGTTGTCTCTATCTTCTCCATTCCTTGCCGGTAACTTTAGTCGCAAGGGCTGATCATCTCTGTTGATATAGGCAGACAATAGTTGCAGAAGAGCATAGTTTTTCACCCACATTTTAAATGAGTAAATAGAGAGGAACGGGCCTAGAGTCAGTGGCAGGTCATGGGTTTTGAATCCCAATTGGATTTGGCTTGGCGCAGAATAAGAGGACGTTTGGTTCATGAATTTAAAATTATTTTTAATTTACGTGTATTTTTTATGAGAAAAAATACTGTAACGAGTAACGAATTATAATCCTAATTTTTCACTATTAATAAGAAAAAAAAGGAAAAAGCTAATTGACTATTTTTTAAGCAAACAATAGTCTTTTTACTTTCAACCATCGCAGAGAGAAAAATGTGGAGGAAGATTTCTTTTGGAAAAGTTACCAGAAGACAAACCCATTAATGAATTTTTATTTGTTAGTGCTTTAAGTATACAGTTGATATGGAATTGATCAATAATGGGCGGGGCGTATAAATTTGACGGAGAATTTGGGTCTATTATTTGTTTTAATGCAGTCTGTTTTTTTTGCCATTTTGAAATTGTTCAGTTGTGGAGCTAGCTAATTATGCCCAGCATTAAGAGGAATCCGTGGTATCGATCTTGTAAATTCAATAAAAGTAAACGGAAGATTCCACACTTGTAAAGTCTGGTTGTCTGCGCTAATTTTGGGTTATTATGAGAGAGTTTAGAGAGAGAGAAAAAAAAAGACAAAAAACAAAAAACAAAAAGTTGTGAAAGACTTCGAGACATACAGCTATAAATTTACGTGTTCATTTTTTATTAATTTATTTTTCTCTACGAGAGTAAGATAATATAGAATTAGGCGTCTAATTCTAATAGAAAGTGCGTAAATAAAGTATCTTTTATTAAAATTAATGCGAAGGGAATAATTCATAGTACCTATTCCTGGTTAAACCCCTAGTCTTTTATTGTTGATCAAACAAATACAGTCTATAACAATAAAATTATCAATCAGATTAAGATAATGAATTTGAAAAGGAGTGGTGTATAAATCTCTTTAAATGCAGCCACAAGTCTTGTTGTCAAGGATTAATAATGATCCTTGTAAAATAAGGACTATTTTGAAACATTGGACAATGAAAGTTTAAATGCCCGTAATTGGTAATACTTCCTAACATAAACTGTTTCTTTTGTGCGCAATTAATAAACCAGTAGCTCATGTTTATCCTTGACTCAACAAAGTCACCATCACTGAAAGCAAAACATGTGCAGCTACATGATATACATACAATTATAAAATTAATAGCAATGTTGAAATAGAAGCGGGTTTTGTATCTTTTCTCATTATAAGTACTCAAATCGACAAAAAAAAAAAAAAAAGGTTCTGCAGGAACATGATAAAACTGGCCTAGAGATGGGGCACTTATGTCCTAGTACTAGTGTTTGAGGAAAATAATAAAAAGAAACAAACTCATAGGTGGAACAAATTTCAAAAAGGCTAAGGTTTGAGCAGAAAAAAGTAATATAATTGCCATTATCTAAACACAAAAATGGGTCGTAAACGAGGACCCCATTTCATTAATTTTTATGTAAATTGATCACGGGATGTAATTTTCTGTTGCACCACATTAGATTGCACATATCATTGATGTGACTTTCAGGATCTCACTTTAGGAGGAGAAAAAGAAGAAGAAGAAAATAGAAAAAAGTTTTGAGTGCACTTTCTTTTCTTTAACGGATACAAAACCAGATTTAAAACATTACTGGAATTGTGCGAGGAATAATAGAGGTAAAAAGAGATTGAAGTGAAAACAATAAAAGAGAATATCATAATGAATGTTTGATCTTTTTGGTAAGCTTTTAGTTGCTCTGGAATGGCCACTGACATTATGACAACTAAGTTGTTCCATAACGTAAGCCCATATGTGTATACCTACTTTTGGGTAGATGTTTCACTAAGATGATAAAATTTTTTGAACAGATAAATATATAGTACTATATAGAAATTGGGTTTATTCTGACTGATGTGTGATAATAAGTTATCCCAAAGCTTTTAAGGAGAATCATGGCTTTGTCCAAGGTTAATTTGAAAAACCGGCATTTTCTTTGTGTATTGCTTTGAGCTTGATCAATGCGTGTTTATAAAAAGAAAGAACATCTCTAGTACTCGTAATCAGTAAATGGACCTGAAATAAGACTGCTTTGTGTTATAGAAGGAAATTTTTCATTTTTTTTTAGTGTCCTGATACTTTGACATAAATGTTAATGTGGTGAACTTATTAAAAAAAAGAAAAAAACTTGAACTAGATAATTTTGAGAACTTATAAATCATACTAGTCATTAATTTTGGCCGTCAAATTAAATCTGTGGATCCAATTGCAAACATCAACATAAATGAGAGGAGACAGCTTGAAGAAATTGATGGATAAAATTACAAAATAAGATCTTTTATGCCTTTTCATTTTTCGGGTTAAAATTTTCTGATATGCTTTCTTTTCGGGTGATTTTTTTTTTTTTACAACATTCTTAAAAGTCCTTTTTCTTTGGTAAACGTACAAGACATTAGTACTCATGCCTTTATGCTCTTTCCTCTTTGTAAGCCGTTTGATTAAAATTTGTAGTAAACATCTTTTCCATGTAAAGAAGGTGTTTCCCTTTCCAATTTCCATTGACAAGACAAGCAACATTCCAGCCAAAAAAATAAAAGCAGCGAAATGAGCCGTACGATTGCAGTCCTTTGGCACCAAGGACAAAGCCTTATTACAACGTGACAATATAACAATGTATAAAGCAATACAAAACTCTTATCCATACCAATGGCACACATTTTTATTGATTCATTTAAAGTGTTCTTCCTCATTTCCAAATTTGCCCCTACCTCGAATCCTACAATCAGCAAGCCCACTTGCCAATTTAGGTATGAGCACAGGAATTTCAATAACGCAGCATATTAATATGATCCAAGCAAGAAGCACATGCTTGGCCCGGAATTCTCCAGCAACAATATCTCATAGCTACTGTCAATATCTCAATAGTTTAAGCACACAACACAAATTCCAACCACAAAGTATTTCACATACTCAACAGTGTGTAAATCAAGCAACAACTACCTTTCTCCAATTCTAGCATAAAATATTTGATTGGTTTTCGCAACCAAAACTACGATTTTTCATCCCAAATCTTGATTTTGGAACCTAAATTCTTTTAAAGCCTATATCATGATGAGAAAACGTGGGAGACGAAGAAAATTAGACAATACTTGCATGCACTAATTAAACATTGATTTTGAGTCAGTCAAGTTGATAGAAAACCTGCCGGTCTTAGATCATACAGGCATACATGACAACATTCAACAAACAATACAAACTATAAGAGGTTTCCTGTGCGGAAACACGAACATGACCACAGACAGCAAAGACAATAAGTCTTTGGTTTTAGGAATTTTTCATAATGTTAACAATCTAGAGACGAACTCACAGAAAATTACTCATTGCAAATATAAACATAACAATAATATGAAAATAGCAGTAAGCTTGATGTCCTATCCAAATCCAACATCTCATAAGACCTCAAACTTCAAACATATCGGGTTCTGGTGCTTTCTACCTTTCACCCTGTCTTCCAAATCCTTCAAAGATTGTTGGATGGATAGCATCAATGGTGCTTCTTCCTTGCTTAGTTCTTGTTCCCGCACTTCTCCATAGCCCTTGGAGGTGCTAACAGAACCCAAAATTAACCAATATAAGAATCCCGTACGAATTTTATTTAAATCTACCAATTTTATTTCATTTTTATTGTTTATTCTATCGCCCAAGAAAACTAGATGCAGTCAAACAGATCAATGCACAACTAAAGTCTTTTGCAAGATACTTATCTATATGCTATAAAAGAAGCCAGAAAAAAATATGGACATCATGACAGGAAAAAGGGAATGAAGATCGATTTGTAATGGAAAACAGGCCTCTAATTGAGAATTACTATTTACTAGTACAAAGTGAACTTGGTGGTATCAATTCAAACGTGGATAGAAATGATAACCCAGAGTTTTTTTTTTTTTTTTTTTTTTTTTTTTTTTTTTTTTTTTTTTTGCTGAAGAAAACCCAGAGATTTACTTTAGCATATAACTGTTATAAAAGTTCCAATATGGCTACAGTGGGAATTTCGCAGACCAGACAGAATCACAGACCATCATCTCAAACAAAAGTGAGACGCTAAAATAGAAACCATTTTCCTGATATGCACACCAGAGAGTAGGCGTTAAATGTAGAAGTCAGTTCCTAATATGTGAATAATGAATTCCATCTCTTCAAAGCGAATTTCAAATGCAAACTGAGTTGAAGATTACATTCACTTTATTAAAAATTCAAATGCTACGCCTTCTATATTCAGTATGTATTCTTAAGGAGAGTTTTCCTCAATCCATAATTACCTTCCAGTTAGACACAAATATCAAATAATGAGAAACAGATTATACAAATATATTTTGAAAAATTTACTCCAAGAAGCCAATGTTGCATCATACACAAATAAATACACGAATTCACATTTTTTTAGTTAGGAATTTAATTACTAGAAAATTTATTTTATTAAGACTTAAGAGGCAACAATTACATTCCCTGTATATTGCGGAAAATATAAACATAAAAAATAAAAAATAAATAAAAAAAAATCAACAGCTAATATGCAGTATTTATACATTGTATGAGCATAGAGCCATGCATGTCCGCAACTACAGCAATGGATGAGATAGTTTCTTACCTAGGCCAATGGCATCAGAGCCCTTCATAATCCTCATCTTTGTGCATGTCTCAATGAACATTCTGTCAGATGTCCAAACTTCAAATTAGATTGAAGATCACACCTGAATTCATTTATTGAACGTATATGCTAGTATTGAACAACAGTATATAAGAAACTATTTTAAGAGATTGAGTAATTAGATTTCCAATATATATATATATATATATATATACCCACAGGATAGCACAGTATGCCAAACTACCCAAATGATGAAACGTGAAATATCTGATTAGTGAATGTGAAAGTCTGATAAAATAGCTCTTTCCACAGACTAAATAAAAATCTTGTACTTGAGTATAGAATCCGTATCCTAGTAGGTTCTGCATCATAATCCTAACATTTATGCCTATTCTTGTGGTAAATGTTGGATTGCTTCCAAATAGAACAATTGTTTAGATACGAGATAATTCATAAAAGAAGCTATCTTAATGATCTCTCAATGCTTTAAATTGATAGTTGACATCAAGGGAACCTAGGATCATGTGTGGTCAAGTAAATGTTACAATGATTATAACCATGCATTCCGTGCATGATGTATGCTAATAAATGTCATAAAACCCTTAAACTATCGACTATATATCAATGATAAGAATCATTGTGACATCACCAACTTCATTATCATCTTAATGCCAAGAGAGAAGCAATACATACACCAGATACACACACACCCCATCAAATAACTCCAGTAGGCAAACTCGCTTATAAATAGAGACAAGAACCTATGCAGATAAGAATTAAAATTATTTAGTTCCCAGCTTTTGCCTCGGTGACTGGCGCTATTGGCCATGATCTCTGGATTTGATTCACCAAGACGTTCTAGGTTCTCTATTCTGACTAACATGGAATACGGGATGATGCGTACCTAATAGAATCTAAATTACAGAGAAACAAAAAATTCAAGCTCAATAGAACTTACTCCCAGGGAACATCACCCACAAGCATCCAGTCACCATCTTTGTCCTCATATGTGAGAACATATTCGGAGCCATGAAGCAGATCCTTAAGCTTGCTCTCACTCAGCATCTCCTTGTTCAGCGCTCCATTAGATCCGCATTGACCTGACACTAATAAAAAGAGCAGTAACTAGATTCAACTGTGAGATATATCTCTTACAAAACATTCTCAACTCGGAGTAAATCATGTGATTGTTACAAAGGAAAGGTCAACGTTTTTGCTACAGATTAATGCTAAAATAGCTCACCCAGGGCGAAACAGCTGAACTTCTTCTCAAGGGTAGAAGACAGATCCTGATATCCAGAGTGAGTTTTCAAGTCTATTTTTCTCTTAAAGGGAGCCCCATCCATGCTGACCTTGACATAAAGAGCCCCAGTGCTCGATTGTCCATCTAATTCATCGGTGTTCTTTGAGGTAGTAGCCAATGAGTTCTTCCGAAATGATCTTATAGGTGGCCAACCAACAACCTGTGCCCTGTCATGCAAAAAGGATCAGAGACGAGACCCTTTCCACAGTTTAGCCCAAACTTTTTGCCTAAATCAGTTTACCGCATACTTTGATGCAGGTGCGTTACTATTTGCAGAACCATTCTGGGTAGATCTACTTTCATTTGCAGCACGTGGCCTCTCTTGTGGTATCTTTGGCGGGGCAGAGTCTTTGACTTTAGATGGCTGAGTCCCAATGTTATCAAGCGCAGAACCCGTTTTCAGTCCCATATTTGAAATAGGCCTAGGCGACAGCACCAAATTTACATCCGCATTAGTCATATATTTTCCCTGCATCAGATATGATATGGTCTTAAGAGTAGGGCTGAAATAAAAAACCTATTTCCATAAATGAATGCAGTAATTTTCACCTCCGAGAAACCATTCATGGCATCAGAGAATCCTCTTTTGTTTCCCGATACAACAGTTTTCAGCGAATGATTGTAGTGAACATCATTGGAAGGGTGCAGCGGAAAAAGTTTCTTCTCATCCAGTTGAGCTGAGCTTTGTCTTGGTCCTGGGTCCCTTTCAGGTGACTGGGATCCAGGAAGCCCAAGCCTTAACTCTGTAGCTTTCAGATTCAGGGTTCTTTTACTCTCATCAGATGCAGGGGAGACCACCGAGCAGTCCCCCGAGGAACAGTCCGATAATCCCATGTAGTTACGCTCTTTCAATTCACTCTCCATGGAAGGTGAGGAAGTCAACACTGTAACATTGCTTTGACCCTCATCCTCCCCAACACCGTGCAGTGGTGGAGACATCAGAATTCAGATGCATAAACGTAAACTTCCTACTTTTTATCTATAACCTGCAAATTCACCTTTTTGTATCATAATTTCCAAATAAATAATACAAAAATTAGAGAAGCCCAGAATTTTCAAATGGATCAAGGAGCAAAAAGTAGAATAAAAACTGCAAATGCATGCAAGTGGACGATTCATTTTGAAATCTTCCTAATAAAATCAAGCATTCCTTTTAATCACAAAATATTCCCAGCACCAACAAGGCAAACTAAAAAATCATATATGATGATAATAGCAAGAAGAATATCATTCATAAAAATGCAAAGTTTCAGCATATGGGGTAAACTAATAAAATAAAACAGCGTGAAGCTTAAGGCCCTAGCAATCTTCACTTCACTAGTAAAAGGAGAATCCAAATCTATTAAACAAATAAATA
>NW_010364290.1:806191-833514 GCF_000414095.1 Morus notabilis
CTGCTGAACTAGAAGTATAATCACTTTAGCATAAGAATCAGTTTCAGGTCAAAGCGTTGAACAATCATTTAGAGAGCATAGATAAGTTAACTTTCATGCACCACCTATATGGAAATTCAGAGGCCAAAGACCCCAAAAAAAAAAAAAAAAAAAAAAATTGAATTTGATAGTGGGTTTTTTTTTTAAAAAAAAAAAATTTGCATAATGCAGGCTTAGAACTTAGAAGGGCCAAATGGGGGTATCTTTATTTCTCCAATTTCTGCCATAAACAAAAAAGAAATTTAAAACAAAATATTTAAGCAGAACGTGGATTCCCAGAACAAGGACCAAAGATGAATTACTTCCAATTTAATATTTTTGAACTGAATAAACTCAAGTTCAAAAGGCGAAATAAAGAGAGATCCACATATAAGTTATAACATTCCGATGAATTCTTCCAACAGAAGGAAAATTAATACATAATTATTTTTGTGTTTTAGTTATGCAAATAAAATACTGAAAAAATAAATAAATAAATAAATACATGTTAATGTTGTGGCTGTACAGAAAAAAATAATATCCACCCAAGTCAGAATGTACAAGAAAAGAAAAATCTAAACACCAAACAAACAGTTTAAAAAAAAAACAAAAATTTATTACCTTCAGAACTCAAGTTGCTTCTCTTTCAGTTCCTTCCGAGCAACTAAACCAGGCCAACGAGAGAGAAAGAGGCAGACTATAAACCAAGAAAACCAACCGAATCAGGAAAAGAAAAAAAAAGTTGGTAAAAATGGCGATTTCTCGGAACTCAATAAACAAAAAATCGAAGTCAAATTTAATCTGTACAAAACTGAAAAATAATGAGAAAAAGAAAATTGCAAGAGAAGCTCAGAAGCTGAAGATGAACGAGAAAATGGTATTACCTGAAGAAATTTTAAAGGATCAGTAGACGAACAAGGAAGAAGAAAACAAGAGAGGAAAAAAGTAGTACAAAGCGATTTAGAAGCTCTTTGGTTTTAGCAGAGTAGAAGCTCAGAGAGAGATAGATAGAGAGAGAGAGAGAGAGAGAGAGAGAGCTAAGGCCCCTCCATTTGGGACAATGTAACAAAAGCTTATTTGCTGTCCAATGTGAAATTCTATGCATTAAAATAACACTTCAATAGTTAAAAAAAAAAAAAAAAAAAACACGAAGTGTCTCCCTCAAAATATTAAATTTAATAAAATAAACAAAAATTAACTCCAATTAATGTTGAATAAAAAAGAACGTTTGTACTTTTTTTAAGGAAATAATTTTCCATTCCTTTTGAGTAAAAATACGATTTGTCCTCTGAACATTCATAATATATAAAATTGCCCCTTGAACTTACATCCAATATGTTGGCTTAAGCCCTCAACTTTTGTGAGTGGGAGAGTTCCAACTAATTAAATCTCAGGAGAATTTTATGATAGTTTAAAAAATAAAAATCCAGATAATAAGTATAGTTACATCAGTGTTTTATCAAATTTTATGATTTTAATTTTTATTAATCTAATATAATTATGATTTTATCTGACGATTTGTAACTGTGTTTAATTAATAAAGTTTTTCTTTTCATGCCCTACTAATAAAATAAAAAATCTTAACATTGAACATAGATACTTTTTCCTATAACATAAGGTCACTACAAAATGTTTAGGAAACTGTAATAAAACGATAATTTTAATGAGAGCTTAAAGCCATTACAAAAGCTTTTATACCTGTAATGTGTTCCTGTCAAGGTTCATATGTTAAAGAGTCATGAAATTATAAATAACATATATAAAAAAAAGGAAAAAACAAAACACCTTGACGTGATAATTATTAGGATTAACTGCCCATTTTATCAACCTAAATTGGTAGAGAATTTAATACAAGTCCAATAATGTTGACTATACCATCACTATTGATTGGTTAAGAAAAATAGTGAGAAGGTAATTTGAGAGCAGAGGTTGGCCAGAGATCCAATATCGCTTCCGGGCGCATCACCAGACTTCCAGTCGTTAAATTTAGTCTTCCAATTCGTCTCGTCGTGAGCTTCTCGTTGGTCATGGTGGTGTACGATGTGATGGCTCTGTTTAAACAAATCTGAACCGGTTAAGAGCTTGGAAGCTGAATAGATGATCTCATTTTTCATGGAAATTTTCCACTTGGTGGCTAAAATCTCTTCGTTGGCTGTCTTCCTCAATAGTCCTTTGGCCAGACACCCTTCATCGGAGGGTTTCTACCGGCGGTGGTCGGAGGTTTTTGTCTTTTTGTTACTTTTGTGTTTGTAATAAGTTGGTGGTTTCTTCACTCGACTCTCATCTGGTTTGTTGTTTTTTGTTAGATTTTGGTGTTCGACTTAATGCCGATATGGTGGACTTGATCCGGTTAGAACTTTTTCTATGCCTTATAAATGTCCCTTTTTGTGGGTTTTGACTATATGCCCCTCCAACGTTCGACAATTTATGTTGAAAAAAATGGTTTTTTCCAGTCAAATTTTCAGTCTACTCATTGTTAGTATGCCGAGGTGTTTTCTCAGTTTTGGACCTCAAACGTGTATTTGTCATTTTGATGGATTAATATTGTAACAAAATGACTGTTTATTAGTATTTTAATGAAATGTAATTTTTCTTTTAAAAAAATAATTTTGACTATTTCTTGAGAAATATTAATCAAATTAATTTGAGGGATGTTACAAAAAAACATTGCCGGTACGCGTCTCTTTCCTATTTGTTTCTCTTTTCACCAAATTTTTTACGATAAAGTACCTTTTGACAATAGTAAATAAAGGGAGATTAATGGCTGAGCCTTCCGGACGGTTCAATCCCGGCTGTCCAGTAGATTTATTTATTTTTTGGGTGAATATGCCCCTATAGATTTATGGTGAAAAATATGTATTATTAAGATTTTTTTTCTGCCTAGTTAAGAATTGAGGGAAGAATTTGACCTTGTAAATGAGTGTTGATAATTGGTTTCTGCGCAGGATTAAAGACCTTGCCCCTACCCAATCATAAGACTAATTTTAAGATTTTATGCGCTTTTTAACGCTTGAATTTTAATTTAAGTGACAACTTGTCCAATAAACTTTTAATTGTGACATTTTATTATTAAGCCTAATAAAATACTATAGAATATCGCCAAAATGATGAATGATGTTAAAATTGAAAAAAAAAAACACTCTCATGAATGTGAGATAACAGATAACGTGTTCCATTCGTTATCCAAAATTTCTCTTTTTTTATAAATAAGCTCATGTAACGTGTACGAGGTCGTTTTAATTAAACTTGACAGTCGTCATCAATTTATGAATACTCTACAACTCTTATCAACTTTTCTTTTTTGCAAAAAAAAAAAAAAAATGTTTAACCTAGATCATTACAAAGACATCATTAATTGTCCTTAAAATTCATTCAATCCTTCTTTAGGGGAAAAAAAAAAAAGGAGGTCATTGAATCCTCAAAACGTGATTACGGTTCCATTTTAATATATGAATTTATAGCTGTTTTTTTCTTTCTAGTCAAAAGAGGGATATGTTGCACTCAATTGCATGTCATGGTATTTTTCTATTAAGAATTTTACATTCATGATTCAACGAAGGTAAAAAATACATTGGATGGGAAGTTGACATTTGAAGGTCAAGAAAAAGCTAAGGAAAATACCAAATAGAATGTCGAAACCAAAAGAAAAAGAAGTTATAACAGAAAGAAATAGTCAATACCATTTCAAGATACGTTGAGATTTTGTATGCCATTAAAGCATATGCTAAAATGGAGAGAGAGGCCTAAAAGTGCCTAACAAGGGCACATGCACTTGTGAGTTCAATTTGTTGCCCACCGTGCCCTACATCCGAAGGGCATTATTGTCTTTTCACTCTCTTGTCCCTTCCATACGAACTAGGACGTGTCCAAACCCCACTGTCTAGCTTCCACTGTCGTTTTCCCATGTTGAGGTTCGGATAAGCACAGATGAGATAGAATCATAAGTTTTCCAAAACTCTCTTGATGGAGGGAGTATTTTTCTTTTTTTTCTTAAGTCCTGTTCATTTTGCTGATTTGAATTTAGAATTCGAGTTTTATTACAGTAAAAAGCTCTCAGAAACAGTCACATCTAACTTTTTTATTACAGTAAAAAACTCTCACATAACATCACATCTCAACTCGAATTAAAAACTCGAATCAGCGAACTAAACGGACATTAAAAATTACCGGTCAGCTTTTTCAAGGTTAGATGTTTTTCTTTATAACAATTGACGTTTTTTTTTCTTTTTCTTGAAAGCCTCCTTTGGCACGCAATCCCCAAGTTTTGAACCTGGGACTTAATACCCAAATCCCCCCTCTCACAAAAAAAAAAAAAAAAAAAAAAAAAAAAACACACACACACACACAATTGAAGCTTGTTTCAAAGAGAAAGATCTCATTTCTATTTTATTTTGTGGGAAGAATAAAAAGTGTGGAAAAATTTTGTGACTTGTACTCAATAGAAGAGAAAAGCGATCGGTGGAAAAATGTTTCAAAGAGAAAGATCTCATTTCTCTTTCATTTTCCTTGGCTTAGGTTGTATATTTTTTATTTTATTTTAAAAACCATAAGTGCTAAAAGTTTAGCACCAAAAAGAAAAAAATCACACTAGCTACTCGTTATTGCACACAAGAAGGTAGAGCAGTTTTATTAGACCGAACCATTATTACATATGAATATACAAAAATAAAAAAGTGTATCACTGACTATTAACTATGTGTAGAAGATTAGTATTGCTTGATGTGTAAAAATTTGATGATATACCCGAATATTTAATTAGTGAAACAGTTAAAAGAGGGACAGTAAAAATAATGATAACATATTTCAAGATAGGGACTTTTTAGGTCTTTTCTTTTGTTTAAAATACTAATATTTTTTATTTATTAATCATTAAATTTATATTAAATTTTATTAAAAATTAAATTAAATTAAATTTAAAAAAATAATATAAATTTAACGGTTAATAAATAAGAATCAACCAAATGTCAAAAAAATTCTCTTTAAGATAATAAAAAGACTGCCATATATCCCAAGACATAATAAAACCTTGGTTTGACTTTTGTGAGAAAGGGCCTTCCCTTCCTTAGGTAATCATGGTGCTCTCAAAACACCAAAGGATAGTTATTACTGAAAACCTAAAAAACACAAGAATACTATACGAGTAAAAGGTCCTGGAAAGACAATAATAATCAAGAAAGAGAAAAACACGGTGATTGCAAAGGCCAAATAGAAGCATACATTGTTGTAGATAGCAAATCACATTCATAATAATAATTCCACCAGAAAAAAAATATTCATACAAAATACAAATAGAGACTTATTAGGTAAATTTTTTTATTAATAGTATTAGTTTTTAACCATTAAATCTAGTTAAAATAGTATAAGATTAAAAAAATACACAAAAAATATAATTTTTAATATAAATCTTTTAACTAAAAAATAGATAACTATTGAACTATTGATAGTTCCTTTTTTCAGGACAAACTCTCAAATAATAATTCACAAACTCTCAAATAATAATTCAACTACCCCACTGAATTACTCGTCGCTCTATTTCTTTTCTAAACCGGGCAAGAAAGAAGGGGAAGAAAAGAGTGATTGCCCCGTGTTACATGCAAAAATTCCCACTGTTTAAATGAGGCTTGTTCTCTTGAGTAAAAAACTCAAAAAAGACAACTCGAGTTATAATTTTATTTGAGTTCATGTTCTTTTAAGTTTAAACTCGAGTTTGAATTCGAGTTTATGACTAAAACTCGAGTTTAAGTTTCTCATTCAACTCAAGTTTATAAACTCGAACTCAAATTAATGAACAGTATTTTTTCTATTCTTAAAAAATGCTATAACTTTTTCGTTTTAATTATGATTGAGATGATTTTTTTTCTATGCGTTGACAACGAAAAGACGAATAAAACCCGACCCATATACCCTATTAAAATTTTTCATCAGCATTGAGTTTTTATTAAAATACTATCTAAATACAAATTCAAGTTTTGACCCACTCAAACACAAACTAAAAAAGATTATTATCTCAAATCATAACTTAAATGTATACAACCAAATACAAACTCAAGTTATAAATTCAACTCAAGTTATAACTCAAAAATTAGACTTAAATTAAACTCTAAAAGAACGAGCTCAATTTTCCCACACTCAAATGCATTAGTTTTGGGTTTTAGGATTACGAAGGATTCGGCGAGCTGCGTTCATGTCTTTACATGCCCTTCACTACGAAGGGCAATTATGGTAAGCCACCAAACATAATTACTTCCTCCTTCCGGCATATAGAATTTGATCGAGGTTATGAAAAACACATCTATAGCTTAATATAGCTTTGAAGTAATTTTTTCTTGTAATAGAAATATATATATATATATATATATATATATGAGTAGTCTACTTTGATATTTATAATTTTTGGGAATTAGTGATTTCACTAAAAGTTGTATAAGTTCATTGTATACGTAAAAGAAAACATATAACCTAAAAAATACATGACGCTCTCGTTACTTTGTTCTTTATTTTAACGTGACAATCTTTTAATTCCGTTTATGTAATATTATAAAAGGATTGTAAGATAAGGGTGGTAATATTTGCCACGGGACAAGGGATAGTTTAGAGAGTCATAGAGATGAGAAAATAAAATCATTCCTCTCTCTTATCTGCTCCGTTGCCATCCCTATTGCACAATAGTGAATAAAACAAAAGGGTTTTTATGGTACATGTCCCCGAATTTTTCAAGATTCATATACATTAGCCTTCCTATATAAACTGTCCATGTCAATTATATAAAGCACTTTATGGTGTGCCTCTTGGGGTAAAAGAAAAATAAATGTAGAAAATTTTTCTTAACATAAGATGACCGAAAAATGGTCATGACCATATTATCAAATCTTGTTATTATAAAGATGTAAGAAGTATAAGATATTAAGGTCTCATTCACTTCGCGAATTTGAGTTGACATGTGACATTTTTTGAGAGCTTTTAACTATAACAGAAAAAATTAGATGTGACATTTTCTGAGAGCTTTTAACTGTAAAAACTTAAAGTAAAAACTCAAATCAGTGAAATAAAAAAGACTTAAATTTTAAAGTGTTTATGCATCTCATTTTTCATACGATAATAAAAAAAATTAAAAACTGTAAAAAAAATTGTCAACTACAATCTAATAAAAACGTAAAAAGTTTTTGACTAATAAGATGGTTACAAGTCTCATTCCGCAGTTAAAATTTGAGCTACACCTGACATTTTAAAAAAAAAGAACTATGATAGTTTTTTCACCCAAGTTTAAATTTATTGGGCAAAGTTCATTAATACTAGTGTTGTTATAACTTTTAAAATCATAATAATACAAATAAAAAGGAGAAAAGGGTCCAATATCTTTAAAGTAAACGAATCTTAATTTTTATTATATTATTCTTAATTAATATCTCTTTAATTAAATAATTATATTAGTTAAAAAAATATTAATCTAATAAGTAAAATTCGACACCTGCAATTGATAACTTTAACAATTTTCTTATATAGATATAAAAAAGAAGAGTATCTGGTAGGTATAAGAAAGAAAGAGTGGGAGTTACGTAGAGAGGAATTAAAGTGGGGAGGAAAGGAGAAAGGGAATGAGAAGAGAGAAGAGAGAAGAGAGAAGAGAGGGGGAGACAGAGAAAAACAGGGCCAGTCGATATGATGTGTTGGGGGACAAGAAAGCGGCTTTTATTTTTGGATTGCCGGCTTCAGAACGCGACACTTAACTTCCTTTTATCTGCTCTATGCAAAAAATGCACCTTACCTTTCCTCTTCCATCCCCACTCCCACACCCACGCGCGTGCGAATCAACCGCCCACTCATTCCCACATCCCATTTTTGCATTAATCTAATATTTGGGAGTGTAATGAAAATGTGGATATTATTATTACCGGTAATTTCTTAATTAGTTAAAAAATCTTATCACGCTGGAAAATTAATAAATTAAAGTCTCATTTATTTTACTAATTTAAATTTTATTACAGTAAAAAATTCTCAGAAACAGTTATATTTAACATTTTTACTACAATAAAAAGTTCTCACATAAAGTAACATTTCAACTCAAATTAAAAATTCGAATTAACGAACTAAACAGACCCTAATTTTGCACAATTTTTTTCGTTAAAATTTAAATTTTAAATTCGAATAAGTAAAATGAACAATATTTAATTTTATATGATTTTTTCTCGTTAAGAAATATGAGAGAGTTTGATTTGATGAACAATGAAGGGAGTAAAACAATGGATAAGAAAAATATCAAAGATCAATTGTAAATTAATAAAATAAGCTATTTTATGTTTTTTTTCTTCAAACAGAAAATAAGGATTTTACTTAAAGATTACAAAACAATTAAGATTTGATTTAGAGAAATGAATAGTTTTAATTGATAAACACAGCAGTGCTGTATCTTTTTAAAAATAGACTATCTATCTATTTCTAAGTATTTTTTTTCTTAAATTTAAAAGAATATTTTGTTAAAATATAATTCATCCCTGTTCCGTTTTAAAAATCTAAATTATAAATATATATATATATACACACTTACCTCTCTTAAAATAGGCCTCGTTCACTTCACCAATTCGAGTTTAAAATTTAAATTTTGTTATAGTAAAAAACTCTCACAAATAATCACATCTAATTTTTTTACTACAGTAAAAAATTCTCATATAAAATTACATTTCAACTCGAATTATAAACTCGAATCAACAAAGTGAACCAGATGTACTCATCCCTCCTCCTTTGCTTAATGCTGTCGACAATGACGCATAATATTGTTCTTTTAAAATAGCATCTGGTAAAGGGGTGTGTGTATATGTGATCAGTGATGGCTTCGTTTTGGTTAAGAATCATTTTGTCTGCTGTTGTTGATGAGTGCGATGCACGCGCGTGAGTGTGCGCTCTGTGGGTCCCTCAGCAATTTTTTTTTTTTTTTAATAAACGAGTATTTTAAAACAATGGGGATAAAGTAAGCATTATTATTTTTTTTGAGGGTGGGATAAAATATACATTATGGTTAATGAGGGAGATCTAAAAACAATCATTAACTGTCACCACCTTTGCACGCTTTGTTCTCTTTTATGTAATTATGTAATGTCGCAACACCATTATCAAGTACATCCATGATCCATGCATTCATCATCATCATCATCATCTCTCTCCATGATTCCATCTTATCACATCTCAGATCCACATTGCTGACGTCATGAACACGTCATCAACTTGGGCCTGCCAATACACTTGGGGCCCATTAGAAAATTAACGACATGGTCCATGAAGGTTGTGTGTAGTATGTAGTACTTTGCCTTTTTTCTTTCCTTTTTTTTTTTTTTTTTTTCCCCCCCCTCACCAAACTAGTTATAAATATAGCTGAAAACACAACCAAAGGTTCTTGGGGATTTACATAGAAAATGGTAAGTTATAAGTTTTTATTTTTGTTACACCAAAAGTTTTCTTATAAAATTCTCAAAAAAAAAAAAAAAAATCTTACAAAACATTTGGAGGCGGACATTGCGGGATATGCAAAGAATGTGAACTTCGGAAGGGCTTCTAAAAAGGGCCCTACAGTCAACAACTACTCTTTGACTATTGGGCTTCTAGAGAAGACAAGTGGGCCTTCAATTATAATGTTTGGATTCAGGCGGATCCGACCCATCTTTTTTTTATTTAAAATGCAATTAATTATTAATTATGTTTTTTTTTTCTTAATCCTTTGGTTGGTTTTTTTTTTTTTTCTTTTTTTTTTTCTTTTTTTTTTTTTTTTTTCCCCCCCCTCACCAAACTAGTTATAAATATAGCTGAAAACACAACCAAAGGTTCTTGGGGATTTACATAGAAAATGGTAAGTTATAAGTTTTTATTTTTGTTACACCAAAAGTTTTCTTATAAAATTCTCAAAAAAAAAAAAAAAAATCTTACAAAACATTTGGAGGCGGACATTGCGGGATATGCAAAGAATGTGAACTTCGGAAGGGCTTCTAAAAAGGGCCCTACAGTCAACAACTACTCTTTGACTATTGGGCTTCTAGAGAAGACAAGTGGGCCTTCAATTATAATGTTTGGATTCAGGCGGATCCGACCCATCTTTTTTTTATTTAAAATGCAATTAATTATTAATTATGTTTTTTTTTTCTTAATCCAATTTTGTTGTCCTCATATTTCTGTCTTGTTTTTGTCTCCCTACTATTTATTTGACATGTCATTTAAATTTAACAACTTAAAACTAAACACTAAAAATGCTTAAGTAATTAAATAAGGTGCCAAAATTGACAACCAGAGTTAATTTAGTTCGTGCGTTTAAATTAGTGATTTTATTGACCGGAATTTTGAGAGAGAATAAATTTTTAAACAAACTTTTTATGAGATAAAAAACACTAATAAAATCAGAATTTTAGGTTCAAATAGAAACCAAAGGTCCTAGTGATACTAGCAATTACATTTATAAATACCACTTTGATTCCGGATTATTATTTTTTAAAAAAAAGCGCTTATTTCCTTGCTACTGAAAATGTGGACTATCTTCTGAATGCATGAAAAACCACCATTTTCCACAAGTTCAAGATTATTTTTTTGTAAGTTTCTGTTTTGTTTTTTTATTTTTTTGGTTTGCTAAATATTCTTTTTCCTTATTTTCCAATTGATGCCAATAATGGAGGACTGACCGGGCAAGCGATAGAAGTCCAAGGGTTTGCGACGTGAAGTGCCTCGTTCAAACTACGTAAGTTGATAAACTTGAAAGGGTCCACACTACCTTTTCCACGGGTCCCAAACCAGCAATCCCACGTGTGATATGTGTCTGAGTCTGATATACTGAAAGCTATCTTCGAAGATCACCATGCCGGCAGTGGGGATAACATAAGAATGCCGATTTAGTTGATTCGTTTACGTCCCAAAAAAAATAAAAAATAAAAAAATCCTATTTTCTTTCTTTGTTTTCTCTAAAAGACTAATTATTTTGAGAAAGAGTTATGGTGGTTGATTAGTGATTACGAACGGTGCTGTTATCTCCTTCAAAGTCAAGGGTGTGTTGAGTTCGTTAATATTATGACAACCACCACGAGGCAAATGTCATTTTCCTCGCTTAGTTTAGTAAAATGTATAGACCTGCATTTATTTGACATTAAATAAGATTGACCAGTCTAACTTGCCAAATTTTATCTTTTATGAGTGTATATATATATATATATATTTTTTTTTAATTGAGAACGAGACTTGGGCAGAGACAATATTAACTTGCAAATGCAAGTAAAGTTATTCAAAAACTAGTAAATGTTATTTATCAGTACTTTTCACTACGATGATGTAAGTGTTGCAACTGTGATCATACATCACTAATGGTGGTATCTTTCTTTCAGAGGATAAAAGTTCTCTTGACCCTCGTTGTGATGGAGTTTGATTAATATCACTCATCATGCATTGGTATATAGAGCTGCGAGTTTGATTTTGGGTCAGGCCGAACTAACCCGAAATTTAATGATGCATTTTTTTTTTTTGGAAATAGTAGAAAATAGGCCAATATGAAAAGCTTAAGAAAGTATATAAGCCAATTTTTAGTTATAGAAATTAATAGGCCATAACTTGTCAAGTTATGGTTCATAACCAGATAAGTTATGGACAAATTTGTCAAGTTATGGTTCATAGCCAGACAAGTTATGGACAAAAATCGGGAATAACTTGTCAAGTTATGGTTCATAACCAGACAAGTTATAGACGAAAACAGTAATTTAGCCTATTTATTAACTTATATAAACTATTGACCTATTAATTTTAATTGATCTCAAGTCTTGCCCTACTTCTCTATTTCTCCCTTTTTATTTTTTTTATTTTTTTAAGAGGACTTGTCTCAAAAAGGTTTTCAGGCCTAGATCCTTAGCCTGAGTCTTTATATGGGATGAGTTAGGCAAAAAAGATAGGCTTCAAGTCAACCTATTTTATGAAGTAATTACATAAAATACTGACTATTGAAGGTGTATTTTTAAAAATATTTACTTCTATACAATATAATACAAATGCCGATTTTGACATATATGATACCGTTTACTTTTGAACATGTTCCTTATATGGTTGGTTTCTTTTTTTGTGGGCTGATTTTTTTCTAACAATAAATTAGATATGCACTTTCCTTTTTTCACCAAATTGATTTTTTGTCATCAATTATTTGACTTTAAAATTCAGATTTTGGATTTCAAATAAGAAGATTCCCCCTCTAATTTGAATTTAAGCCTTTTATTCCTTTTGTAGATTACAGAATCAAAACACTTCCAAAAGTAAATTTACGTTATTGATTTTGTGCAATTGTCTTTCCCGTTGTCTTCTATCGCATTCAAGAGCAATTTTTGAACTGAGTGTATTTTTTTTCAGATTGAATGTGTTGTGTTTGTTGCCGTAAGAGCAATTTTTGAACTGAGTGTATTTTTGTTCAGATTGAATGTGTTGTGTTTGTTGCCGTTTCTTCTTCTTCTTCTTCTTTTCCTTTTGATTTCTGAGTTTGTCAATTTTTATCGTTCATACTGTTGTTTAAATGTTATTTTCTCTATGCTGTTGTTTTCATGTTTATTTATTTATTTATTTATTTTTATCATAGTTTTGTATTCTTTTTCATAATGATTACATCATTAAGATGTAAAAAATGTGAGGGTTTTATTTGTTGTTTTGTTCACTTGTCTATGACATATTTTATTCCTTTAGCATAATTTTCTTATTATCTAACATAATGAAAATAGACATAAATTATACTCATCTTTTCGTGCATTTTGATCATTTTAGATTGCTTGCAAATTTTATATTCATTATTTTCCATAATGATATCGTTGATATCATTAATGTTGTAACGATTAAACTAATAAAAATATTTTATTTTTTTTTTCCTTTGTATCATATATTCTGTTTCATAATGATTTGTTACATATGCTTTTTTATAATGATTTCATAATTAAAGTAATGAAATTATTCATTCTTTTTGTATCTTATATGTTTTCATGTCTCATATGTAATTTAATATTCGATCTTCATTTTCATAATGAAAATTGATTTTCAATTTGACTGTTTATGTTGATTGTCTGGTAGGTATTTGTTTTTTTTATAATGTGTTTTTTAATGTTGTAACGTCTAAACTAATGAAAAGATTTTATTTTGTTCTTCTGTATCATATATTATGTTTCATAATGATTTGTTATATATTCTTTTTCATAATGATTTCATAGTTAAAATAATAAAATTATCCATTCTTTTTGTATCTTATATATTTCCATATTTCATATGTAATTTAATATTCAATCTTCATTTTCATAATGAAGACTGATTTTTATTTGACTGGTTTATGTTGATTTTTTAGTAGGTATTTGTTTTTTTTTTATATATATATAATGTGTTTCTTAATGTTGTAAGGTTCAAACTAATGAAAATATTTTATTTTGTTCCTTTTTATGATATATTCAGTTTTATAATGATTTGCTACATATTCTTTTTCATAATGATTTTATAATTAAAGTAATGAAGTTATCCATTCTTTTGTATCTTATATATTCTCGTGTTTTATATATAATTTAATATTCAATGTTTATTTTCATTACGAATTTTTATTTTGACAGGTTTTTGTATTCTTTTTTGATGCAATAGAGGCGGATAATGATATTATACCCTTTGATGTTGTGACTCAATCTTTTTTTATATATTTTTTATTTGGGTTTTGTTTTTTTAATCTTAAAAGAAACGTGGCTTTCTTTTTCTTTTTTCCTTAAAGGAAATTTCTTTTTGTTTAAAACCGTACATTTCATTAATGTTTGATTTTGTTAAATATTTTTGGTGTTGACTTTTGTTTTTGCTATATTTGTTTCCATTTTTTTTACCTATTAGGTTCTTTAATTATTTTTTCCTTTTTTAATTATATGATGATATAATTGTCTTTATATATGTGATAGTCAATATTTTTGTAAATAAACAAAAAAGTAGGTATGATATATTTGAGGGATGAAAAGAGATAAAGTACGCATTTTTGGGCCGAGGGATTTAAAGTTGCACTTCTTGTAAGACATTACAAACCACAATAATTAGGCCTCTTTCATTTTCTTTGCTTAAAAGAGAAAAAGCTAGGAAAGTCAAACTACAAGAAGAAAAAAGAGAGAATTGTTAGATTTACCGGTGTGCATGAGTTTAGATTTTTACTTTTATTCTTAATTAATATCTTTTTAATTGATATAGTTATTTGATTAAAAATGATATTAATTAAGAGTAAGAATAAAAATCAAGACTCATGCATTTTAAGTAGCATTTGTTTCATTTTACTAAGAAAAAAAGGAATATTTAGAGTTGAGAGTGGGTCTCGAAGAAACTATTTTTTAAGGTAAATAGAGAGAGAATAACTAATATCATTCCGAACCAATGTAAGACTACAGTGATAACCAACTACACCCACCTAAACGGTTTGGAAGCGGTCCTAAAGGAGGCAATTAAAATGTAGATTAAGAAGCTAATTAGTTCTGATCAATTTTTACCTGCAGAGGTTGACATGTAATAAGGGAACAAATTTTAACCGAATGTTGCTAATTGTCACAAAGTCTTTTGGGGTGATGCCATTATATATGCACTAAGAATCTACCATAAAAATAACATGCGGACACAAATTTAACCAACCTTTGCGTCTTGAGCTTCTTGCCAAACAAATGTTTCATTCCAACAGCAAAAAAAAAAAAAAAAAAGAAGAGAAAAACTCTTATCTTTTTCTTTATTTGTTTTAAATAGATGCCTTAATATTGTTCTTAGTCCCGAAATCAGGTTAGACTGATGAGAAACAGCACGGGCGGCTGACGATGGGCCTCTTGAAACTTCTTTTATTGGCTACTTGGGCCGTAGGAAAAATTTTTATAATTGAAGAACTTTCCCTTTTACTTTATTTGATTAAAATGGATATTAATCAAAACTAAGAGTAATAAATATTAATCAAAACTAAGAGTAAAAATCCAGATTCATGTAAGGGGTATATATCCTTTTTCCCTATTAATTAAGCTGCAATCGCCATGTACTCACGACAATTTAAACAACCACACCCGGTTGTCTGGATAAAGATTAAGACTTTAATCAAATTGGTTTTCAGCTTTAATCTCTAAAGTAAATCCAAAAATTAAAGAGAAAAAGGTTTCTTTCCAGTGATTAATATCATCGAACTTTTGCTCATGAGCACCCCAACCTCTCAAAAACATCTTAATTTCTCTCTCAGTCTATGCACCCCTATACTAAGTTAATTACAATCAAATATACAACATCGCTGATCTAACAAATAATTTTCACAAGAACTCATGGTGTATATATTTATACTAATTACTTTACTAGTATCAGCACTTGGACGTCCAAAGTGTATCAACTCATCGCACTAATTATCAGAAGTTTTGTGCACCACAACCGTGATCTTCTCCGGCACCTGAGGCGTACAAGGACAAGCCATCCCTATGAACTTCGGCACGTCATCGCCGGGCATCACCACGGTCACGCTTTTCGTGTGATCATTTTGCTTCCCCACCTGTTAATCCAACAATTCCATAGGAAATACTGTTTAATATAAGAACTCGTTTCAAAAAACCAAGTTGCAAGTGCAGATCTAGCTATATGCAAATTTATCACCATTCGTAAAAAGGAGAGAGAAGAAAATTTATCACTAACTAACTATATAGTAACTGTATAAATATACGAGATATTTATTAAGAAGGAGAGAGATGTACCATATGACGAGGAGGAATAGACTTCTCGTGCGGGAAATCTTGTGAAATAGGATCGGTAATACTATCGTTGTGCTGTTGATTAGAAATATTAGAAGTAGAGAAGAGGAAGGATCGGAGGCTATCCCAGTATAGGCAGCACAAGAAGATGGCAGTAACTAAGAGCAACATAGTCACCAGAAGAGCTATGCCAAGAGGGAACGATATCGTTGGCCTGCTAGCAGCACTTGATGATGAAGCTTTCTCTTCCATTTTTCTTAAATTAATTTCTCTATGAATTATAACATCTCCTAATGACCAAGAATATTGATCTGATCAGACCCAAATATATTCTTCTTGCAAAGAATATATGCTCCCACAAACTTTTAATAATTAAATACCCCAAAGTGCTATCATGCTTCTGTGTGCATATATTATATGGCTGTGTGTGTTGTGTATTTATATATATATATATATATATATATATTTTGCTCAACAAATATGTGTATTTATATATACACGAATGGTGTGGGAGTAGTACTTTATGAGTGGGTTGGTTTGCGTACGAATTGTGGTAGTGGACGTACACTCGTAATACGTTTGGTACGGACGCTAGGGGGGTGAAGATAGCTTTCATTTTGAGGGAAATGACGATGATGATCATCAGTGGCGGAGGGAGGTGAGGCCCGGGGGCATATGCCACCCTGGATATTTGATATTTGATTTTTAGTATATGTATTTTTAAAAAAAAAATTATATTGCCTCCTTATATATATATTTTTTAAATATATATATTCATAAAATTTAATTTCAAATTATTTTAATTTTTAAGGCCCGTTCACTTTACTGACTCGAATTTTATGATTTGAGTTGAAAAAATGAATTTGAGTTATTTTTAATTGAAGTTGTAATGTGAAATTTGAGTTAAGTGTTTAGTAAGAACTTGATGTGACATTTGAAACTTGAATTTTGTGTTCACTTGCACAAATTCAAACTCACAACTTACACAAGATATTGCATTGGAAAATAAAACATAAGTAATAATCTATCGATGGCTCATAATTTTTTTGGAACATCACTGCCATTAACAACAATTCCTATTACCTGTTTTTTACACGTAACAAGTGGGGCAATGTTATAAATGGCTCAGAAATTTTATAAAGGTAATTAATCGCAACAACACTCGGAGCATCATCCTTATAAGCACGAGCGACGTAGCTGCCATGCTTCAGAGGTGCTCAATACATTCCAATGAAGCGGTAACTAAGTGCCACATTACCTACAGGACGCCACTACGACGAGTGTTCTAATTTTTGAACCAATTTCATCATAGCCAACATTACATGTTGAACAGCGTGGTCATGTGCGGAACGACAACAGTGGAGGCAATAGTCTAAGGTAAAAACGACAACAGGGGAGGCAATACAACAACAGGGGAGGCAATACGACAATAGGGGAGGCAATACAACAACAGGTAAAAACAACAACAATGGAGGCAATACAACAACAAGAGAGGCAATACGACAACATGGGATGCAATAGACTAAGGTAACAACGACAACAGTGGAGGCAATACGACAACAAAGAAGAGAACAAAGTTGATGCAAACGACAACAGTGGGCTCAGTACACGACAACATCACAATACAAACGACAACCAATAGTTCATCATCAAACCATTCAAAACAAAGAAGAACTACGGTGCAACCATGGGAAATCCAGAACACAAAATGGTATATAGAACTTCAGTAGATGGGAAAGATCATACCCGGTTGGAACCAGTTGAGGACAACGGCTGATCGGCTATCACAACCCCCAAATCGTGAGGTAGCTCGATCATCAAACCATTCTAGGGTTGGGCATGCAACAAGCAATCGAAGCAACAATGATGGAAATAGGGGAGACTTCTTACCATTTTTTCGCTGCAGATCGACCCAATCGAAGCAACCGATTCGAGTTACCTTTTGCTCACTGGAGAGAATCGTTTTTTCAAACCAAAATCTGCAGGAAATCATTTTTTCAGAGTGAAATCAGAAGGGGGAGGCAAGAACGAGGGGTAGAAAGCAGAGAGAAATCTGCACTGGGGAGGTAGGAACGAGGCTGAACGAGAAGAAAGTAGAGAATCTGCACTGTTTAAGCACATGGGAACACTGTAGAACCACACTACAATAATGAGAAGTTCAACCGTATGCCAAACTCTCTTACTCGAGTTTTACACTCGAGTGCCATTTGCTGAACGCAAAACTCAGCCTAAAATCCCACTCGAGTTGGGCTTACTTGAGTGGGATACGTGAAGTGAACGCACCCTTAATATTTTTTTGATCTTTTTCTATTAAATTTTATACTTTAAATGTATCTAACTGATTTTTTTCTCTCTAATTTATTCTTATGAAAATAATTTTTTTTTTAAAATTGACCCCTTCTAAAATATTCTTAGATATAATCTAAGCTATATAAAAAATGACATTAAAATATTTTTTTCTCAAAATGTGTCCCTAATTAAGAATTTTTTTAAACAACCATCTCAATTATGATTTTCTCACACACACGCATTTTCTCTAATTTGCACATATTGATGTAATATATATTCATTCAAATATGTTGTGTATATTAAAAAAAAAAATTCTTCTTCTGACACTTGAAGTTGCTATTTTCATATTATGTACCTCTTAAATAGTTTTTCTTATCTAATTTACTTGTTAAAATTTTTATTATTCAAATATGTTCAATAATTTATACATATATATTATTTATCTAAAAATATTAAGAATTAATTTTATTAACATTTTTTATGTTTTTAATTTAGGCCTCTTGCATTAAAATTTTGACTCCGCCACTATGATTATGATGATAAATTGATAATTGGCTTCTACAATAGTGCATGCGCAATATAGACTAGGTGGCTAGCTAGCCTACCCACATTTTAAAAAGATAGTAATAAAAAAGTGAAAAGTTATCTTACCTAGTCATTTGAAGTGGCCACTGAAAAGTGACATATAGTGGCTACTGGACTAATGTGATTTGTCTTATCATCAAGAGAAGAAAGATTAAAGAATAATATATTAATAATATATAATATGATCGGTTCACCCGATCAAGCACAATGAAATAAATTGGTTGAGTGTATAATAGAGTACTTCAATGTCCTTTTAAATGATGCAACTTGAAAAAATAAGATAGTCTGTTTGGTTCATAAATTAAAATTATTTTTGATTTATGTGTATTTTTTATGAGAAAAAATATTATAGTAAATTATAAACTATGATTCGAATCAAAAAACGAATCATCCAACTAAACAACTAAACGGGCTCTAAAATACAAAGGAGCCGGAGGAAATCAATAATTTTTATGTACAGTGTATTAGTTTACCAAAAGTGCCTAGAGAACGACCTACTCGGCATTTCGCATGTGGCACTAAAAGAATATTAGCTCATTTCAAATGGTCATTATAATCATTTTGGCTTTTTTGGTCATGATATAGTTAAAATTAAGAGCATGTGTTAGTTTGTTGATTTGAATTTTTAATTTAAATTGAAATGTGATTTTATGTGAGCCTTTTATTGTAATAAAAAAAATTAAATGTGACTGTTTATAAGAAATTTTTCTGTAGTAAAAACTTAAATTTTAAATTCGAATATATAAAATGAACGAGATTAAATAATGTAAATTTATACTAAGCTTACACGGAAAATGGCGGCAACGTACCCCTTAATCATCCATTTGAGAAGTGCTCATAACATATATGGTGCGGGAATTCTTGAAAATGAAAGCAGTTGAATGGGGATATAATATATGTATTGTAAATTAATTAACTATATATATATATATATATACATACACACGCACAATAGTTATTCTAGAAAATCATGTGTACTTATTATATATTTTTGTCCACTTGCTTGATGTGATCGCCAACATTTGTCTTAGCTTTACTCAACATTTTTTTTATGCTTCTTCGCCCCCACCATTCACTAACACTAGTACGTACACGACGGAAGGCTTGCACCACTCTAAGCTCCAATCGTGGACGAATGACTTTATTAGATTTAATTAATTAACTACAATGTTTTAAAAAAAAACTTCCATTTCAAAACAAAAAAAAAAAAAAACTTCTATTGCTAATTATAATGGGATATGGATATATTAAGTACAAACCTTATGTTTAATAAGATTACCCCTTAAATTACTCTTGCAACATCACTTTTCTGTGCGACGCAATGAATTCTCTAACATATATAATTTTTTTTTTTTTTTTTTTTTTTTTCTGATTCTCTTATTCACAATAGAGAGAGAGATGAGATCTAATTAACGCTCCTTGAAATATTATAATAGTTATAATACACTTTGAGAAACCATAAGTAATTAAATACCAATCCTGCGTGGTTTTTTCTTTTTTTTTTTTCCTTCTTCTGGAGCCCTTATTTTTGCTTTTCGGATAATATATTGCCAAAGGGATGGGGTTTCTCTATATGTCAAGTGCAACATCATGAATAAGGTCGACTTGAATGCTATCTGTGTGACCATTAAAACAGCTCATATCGCATTTACAGGGGATATTTCATAAAAACCTAGCTCTCACTAAAATTATTTTATTTGACCGTACAAAAAGGATGAGTTTTTCTATCGTTCGTGCTTCACACCCATAAATCACTTCACCCGTCTATTTCCTTCTATCGTTCGTGCTTCACACCCGCGAATCACTTCACTCGCTTATTTTTTTTGCTTGCTTTTCTCTCTTGTTTCAGGGGGCACATCCCCCCTAACCCCCTATAGCAATAGACGAAATATAGTCTGTTTCTTATCGTACCAAAGTCTTTCTAAATAGATAACTATAACGTCTTGTTTTCTTCTGCTTTTTTGTTTGTTTTTTATTTTGAGTTGTTTCCTAAATTTTTTTTAAAAAAATGTGTGAATCGTGATACCTTAAGACTCTGATTGCAAATATTAGGTTCTTGTCATTTTCAACATCCATTATAAATATGACCTGGGCTACACCTTCTAGTACTTAATTCCACTCACCATGATGGCAGGAAGTGGAGAGGCAGAGCTTCATGATGTATATATAATCCAGGACCCAATAAGCCCTTTAGAAATTGCCTTAGTGTCAAAGCCCCTAATCCAGGATCCAATAGTATATAAAAGAATTTTTGTTAATGAAAATCCTATAATCCACATCAGAAAGATTAAGAAAAAAAAAAAAAAAAAAAACAAAAGAGACGTTGCTATGAACGCTTGGCTGCCACAAGCGTCATAAGCCTTTCACGAACATTGGTAACTGCCTCCCTTGCCTGACCACCACCCTAGGCGACATCCATCCGCCATAGCACAAGCCTATATAGCTCGTCATGTATAATCAAATTCTTAAAGGTTAAGGGTTTGTTTGGTACTTAAACTCGTGATTCTGATTTTCTTCCGTCATAAAAAAATTAAATTAAAAAAAAAAATTATCATCAATAGGTTCACTCACAAATTTTAAATTCAGAATTAAAGTCACTAATTTAAACTCATGAACCCAAACAGGCTCTAAAACTTAAACTTAAGAGACTTGGCATTCTCATATTCGCTCGTGTTAATTTGTCAATGCTCAACAATTGCTCTCGAATTGAGACCATATGTTGATGTTAATAAGGTATTAAGGTTGGTGATTGTTCTTTGAGAATAAGTTTAGTGATTCCGCAAATACGAGGCAGATTTCCTTTATGGCGCTAAATTACAATGGCTAATTCTTCGTCTCAAGACGGCAATATGGGTAATAATACGATAACACGACTCAAAAATTACACGAATTTCATGGGTTAGGGTTGAGAAAAAAGAGGTTCGGGTCAGAATTGGATCGACCTAAAATTGACACGAAAAACACGGGTCAATTTCAGGTTGGACCCGCTTAACTCGAACACGACACGAACTCGTAAAAAACTAAAAAAATGCATATATTTTTCATTACATATTTTTTGTTTTATTATAAACTTATGATATCATAATAGTTATACTCAAAATCTTATACTATTATTTACTTAATTTCAATAGATGTTATTGTATTTTAGTCTATTATAAATTTTAAGTTATTTTTAATATGTAAAAAATTAAATAAAAGTATACAATTTTCGTGTCAATTTTGAATTTACGGCTCAATTTCGTGTCACGGGTAATTTTCGTGTCGTGTCTTATCAACTCGTAAAGTGATCGTGTTGTGTTCGTGATGCCGTTTTTAAAAATTTTCGTATCACGAGTCGTGTTTAGGATGATTATAAATTTAAAATGAAACGATTAAAATATGATACGAACACGATACGTAACACGAATTACCACTCTTACTTCTCATAACGGGCAATTATTAATGTACGGTAAATAAGATCAAATATATGATTATTAAAATAGAGAAGATAGGTTTCCAAAAAAATAAAAAAGAATATCTCAAACCATGAGTATCTAGTAGTAGCCCCTGTACCTACAATAACTGTAGAAGCTAGTTTCATAGGAGCAACTGTAGATATTTCTTCGGTAAGAGAAATTAGTACTCACATCTATGCACTAATTAGTCTTAGAAATAATGATAGAGATGATCATCAAATGCACCGTTAAATTCTATTTTTATGATATTAAGTCAACTAATTATAGTACGCGTTATAGGAGAAGCAACTTTGCAACTGTTTTCCTTTATTTATTTATTTATTTATTTCTGCACATATATATACGATATGTTTGTTTGAATTAAATCAACAAGTAAATCGTTCTCCAAATGACTTTGTGCAAAATTCATCACACCACCAGTAAGAGATCCACGCGACTCTACATATTATGGTAGTAGATCCTTAGCCTATCACCATGAATTTTGTATATATTTTAATTTTCTATGCCCGCCATCTAGCGGATATTAAATATGAAAACGTAGAGAATCATGAATAATTGTGGTAGGACTATATTCGAATATTTTGAGAGGCACATACATATGCCTTTCACTTTTTAACTATTAGATGATAAAAATTTGATCTATATATATATAAATATAAATTAATGTAGTTTTACTTAAATCTTTGAATTTGTTTAGGAGCTCTATGAGTGCAGGGACATTCTTGCTTGGCTAGTCGGGCTAGATCCTTGATCTTATCAAAGATTCTCACTCCTAGTAGATTTACCTAAAGGAAGTCCAGAATATGGATCATAAACAAATTTCGTATGGCTGGAAAGAGATTTCTTGACACAATACTGTAGAATTTACCCTTTGATTTATCTCGCAAGTGAAAGTGGAATTGCTTCCTTTATGGCATACAACATTCAGAGACTAAAAAGTGAATGTTTTCATCAGCAACGTGTGTGTGTGCGTGTGTGTGTGTGTGTCTATATATATATACACACACACACACACACACACACACTTCACTTGGGCTTGTTCTGTTTGTCCCATATATTTGGTGCTTTACCGTGGATTCTGATTCATCTGTACTTTGTTTTGACAAGTCCAACCATGAATTTCAGTGCAACACGGTCTCGAATCTGCAGTATGTACGGATGCATATATGTTCTCAGCAGCAAACATGAGTTTCCAATTCTTAAAGATGATTCTAGTACTATTAACGCGCAAGGTTTTGAAAGGAAATTTAGAAGAATCAAATATTGCGCAATTAATGTATAGCTTTTTGTTTAAATATTAGCTAGAAAAAAGCGTGACTGCATAATTAACTTGTCCTTCTGGTATACATCACATTATGAATGATCATCTATCACGGGTATATATATATATATACATATATATATATATATATTTAAAGACAATCGGTTTAGTTAGCTAGAAAGAAGACAACATGAGTTTAGCTGTAAAAGAAGTTGTACTTTACTCTTTCTTCCGCATATTGGAAATTGATTAATATATATAGGATCTCCTTGTTTTACGTTTCCACTTCTTGTTAATTTGGTTTTAAGCTTTACTCTTTCTTCCGCATATTGGAAATTGATTAATATATATAGGATCTCCTTGTTTTACGTTTCCACTCCACTTCTTGTTAATTTGGTTTTAAGTTCCCAGGAAATAATTAAGAAGAATAGTTAACTGTTTTCTTCTTAATTTCAAGTACTCCCAATTCAGATATATTGTTTGTCTCAATCAAGTCCTCACTACGAAGCTAATTCTTTTTAACTTGACTCGGTCAAATTTGCTTTCATCTTAGTTTGAGGGTTTTTTTTTTTTTTTTTTTTTTTCTCCACTGATTCTCTTTTATCTTATCTTCGGTTAACGCAGAAATTTTGACCATTATGCCCATATACATGCAATAATGTTTCATGCATTTTCCACAAATAGACGGATATAAATATTTGAAAATGTATATAAAAGATGGAAAACCTCAAATAGGCACTATATTGACTTGGAACAAGCAGTACTACTCACAGTGTATATTTTATTCATGTCATTATGTATATGATCATCAATTTTTCATAATAGTATATGTTAACGGTTGGATTTCGTCAACAATAAACCCACCGGATTATCTTGGGGTTACCTTTTGGATTACCGACTTGTGGGTTTAATGAAAGTGTGGATTCTGGTTTGATTTTAGTATTTTTGTGTTTGAACGAACTATATGTAAATGAACAAGGAGAATTTTATAGTGGTTCACTCTATGAAATTAGAGCTACATCCACTGTATATATTATATTTCTTTTGTAGAGATCACAGTTTACAATGAATACTATCTCTCTCTCTCTCTCGTTCTTTTTCCTTTGGAATTTCTCTGACCCCTTCCCTATTGGGATCCTTCTTCTTTTATATTCGGGCTTCCTTAGCTGGGTGGATTTCCTTCGTAGGTAGGAACACTCAAGTGCTCTAGGCCCAGACATAGCCCACTAATTAGTACTGTTCACTCAACCAATTAGTATTCTATTACGGCTCTGTGACTCTCCGTAATGCTTTTCTGTCCCTTGGCGGTTTATAAACTTGCAATTAATGCTGTCAGACTTCTCTTATCTTTGCATGTAACCTATCATGTCAAAAAGGGACGTTCCCCTCGTCGTCAGTGGTTGTTTAACCTTTCTCGTCCCTTCTAGTGATCTCTTCTGCAGTCGAGGGATCTTGTCGTGTCGACCCAGGCGGAATCAACCGTCGACGCCTCATGGGGTCGTCGCCCTAATCATGGACTTCATCTTCGGGCTCTATAGCTGATCTTGAGGGAAACGAAGCGTCGAGGGTTGGGTGCTCGGCGGAAAGCAAGTATAGCCACGTGTCGTGGCGCCGTTGGTCCAGGTGTCCATCACATTTTCCCACACAACAGTATATATATAGTATTCATGCCATTATGTATTATATGATCATCAATCGCAAATAATCTTAAATAGAATTGTTGTTGATTTAGATGGTGAGGATACCACATCCATATCCCTGAAGCTTCTGCATAATAATGAATGATGGTAAAAGGAAGTAAAGGTGGAATTAGTAGTATTGTCTTAATAAAGAAAACGCCATATAGTTATTGCGAAGTAGAAAATGAGATTATTGGTGACGCACACTACATAGTTTATTCTCTTTTCAACGGTTTACCGATGAAATAGAAAGGACTTTATTAACTTTTACTCAAAGAATGGATTTAGTTTCAATCTCATCAGATTACATGCCCAACACTACATAGTTCATTGATTGAATATGGACCTTAAAGTGGAGATGTAGAGTATCGAATTTTAAAACCAATATAAGTAGTTAGAACGGACGATTGATATGGTCACAAATTAATGTGTTAATGCGGACAAGCAGTTAATAATTTGGTTTTATCTGTGATCATTATCAAGTACTTTTCCTTGACATATGCTCCTTTCGAATAAAGTAAAGAATCTACTAACTTTAGGTACTATCTGATGCAATCACTTTTACCCGTATGTTAAAGTTTTTTACTCTGTGATTTACTACAGTTAATATTAACCATATAGTGTGTGTATATGTATGTATGTATGTGTACACACATATATATATATATATATATATATATATATATATAAAAGAATACACAGTCCAGATCAATATATATGTATATTATCCTCAGTATTTATTATTTAGAACGTGTGCGAGTTCAGGTGGATCCTTCGAAGTGGGAAATTTCCTAGCATCTTCCTGAGTCCTTTTTGGGTTTGTCATTATATATAAATTTGTTTTAAATTCTGTAGAGGACTTTATGCAACATATATAGACCATCTTCCTATTTGGGCTTTCTGCCATAAACTTGGTCACTAATATTGAAAAAATTCTCACCAATTACACGTACTTGAGATTCTTAGGGTGTGTTCACTTTATCGATCAAAGTTTTATAATTTGAGTTAAAATTATGATTGGAGTTAGAATCATGATTGAAATTGTAATTGGAATTGGAGTTAGTGTTTAGGAGTGCATTAGAGTCACAAGTTTGACCCACAATTCGAGCTGTGATGTGTTCATTTTATAGATTCATTATTCCAACTACCATCTCAATTCTCTTTCATTTTAAATGATAAAATGAAGGAAAAAAATAACTTCCGTCATTCAAATTGAAGAGCATTCCACGTTTCTAATTTTTTTTACATGTCATATTCCAATGAGAAGTACATGTAACTAATTAATGGACTAAATTACCTGTCACATAAAAAAAAAACCGAATAAAGGAAAAAAAGAGAAAATAGACATTGCCTCAAATGTGTCGATTTATACATTGTCAAACACTTGCTTACTATGGATTGTTGTTCCCTCGTTGGGATTGCCACATTGACCTTGCCATTTCATCCCTTAGGAGGCTCATCTGCCTAGGAGATGTTGTATTGGTTGCTGTTTCTGTTGCCCGATCTGGGTTGTGATTTTGATTTACATCTTGTTCCGCATTTTCAGGGTCGATTTCACTTACCGGAACCCCATCTTGAAAGTATTGGGTCATAAATCTATCATCATGCTGAAACATGCGTACGAAGTTATGTATGACCGCACAAGCAATAGGTATTTTTACCTGTTTCTTCATGGGGTAGTTGTTAATGATCTTGAGAATGCGGAACCTTGCTTTTCACACCCCAAATGTGCGCTCGATACAATTCCGGAGCGATGAGTGCGTGTAGTTGAACAACTCCCGCTCACTCCGAGGTCGTCAACGGCGTGCTCTATACTCTTGCAAGTGGTACGTACTACCACGATATGGTGCTAGGAAACAACTTCTGTTTGCGTAGCCCGAATCTACTAAATAAAATTTTCCTACAAAATCATCCGAAAAGACAATTAAATTCCAAATTCTACAAAGGCACCAGCCACAACCATATGATCTTTTACCACTTAACAATGCAGAAACGATGTTTACCTTCAGGAGGAGTTATAACTTTTTGTTGTTGGGAATGGTGTCCTAGAAGCATAAGATGTAATAGGATATTTATTATTTATTTAATGAAAGAGTTTATTCATCATTTTATATGTATATATTTGTGAATATTTTATGAATATCAATGAAAATTCTGTGATTATTTATGTAACCTTAAATATTGTATATAAGTGTTATATACGAGAGGATAATGTTTAAGGATAATAATAAAAAAGCAATGTTCATAATGAATTTAATTAAAGTTCAGAATCTTTAATTAAAACATTATTAATACATGTCATTCCCATTTAGAATGGAACGGTGTTATC
>NW_010364290.1:834357-834660 GCF_000414095.1 Morus notabilis
GATGGCCGGCGCAATAGGATAATGAAGAGGAGGATTTTTTGTTCCAAATTCAAATAGGAGATAGAGATTTAATTCCTTTTTGAAGTTTGACTTCTACTATTTAAATATGAGAATGATAGAAAATTGTGAATACAATTTTTAAAACAATATTTTTGCCCTAATAGTTAAGGCTGGCCGAAATTCTCAAGAGAGAGTGAGAGGAAAATTTTTTCTCCCAAAAATTCCACATCGTGCATGCGTTGGTGTTTGTGGAAATTTGAGTGTTTTTGAAACCTGTTTTGTCTCACGTGTGCCCACACACAC
>NW_010364290.1:835590-835953 GCF_000414095.1 Morus notabilis
GCGCGACCAGCGCGAGACCAGCGCGGGGCCATCCCCCGCGCGCGCGCACCCAGGTGTGTGGCTGGCGACCCAGATGCGATCAAATGGGCCCCTGAACGGGCCCGAGGGTTTCTGAAATCTTCGTAATGCTTGCCGTTGGACCGGAATAGTTTCGGACCCTGAAGAAGGTGAAATCTGACCCGAAGGCGAAGAACGAAGCCGAAGAATGAAGAATTCAAGAATCGAAGTCCCATTGATGTAACAGAAGAAAATAATTATTGTAATTATTTATTTATTCGATTTGGTTGTGATTTATAATTTTCATGGGACCCGGTCAAATCCATCTCAATAGCCGATTGCATATATTTATATTTTATGTTGATA
>NW_010364290.1:836302-837576 GCF_000414095.1 Morus notabilis
GAGAGGGTTATATGACAATACGACCCTCTGGTATCCATCGTTAGTTCAACACCGTGAGATTCGAAAGGGGCTTCGCGGCGGCACCGATTCCGCACTCCTTACGGAAAATGTTCTTTCAGATCAATAACAAGGTTGACTTCCTAGCGATAGGATTCAAGGATGTATTTCCGGTTTGACCTACCCTACGGTGACACTCCAGAGTTAAGTCTGTAGAATCTGAAATGATGGGTTACACTCATGAAAATATAATCAAATTGTTGATTATATTTTTGACCAAAATAACGGTAGTTGATAAATATGAAAATATGAGATATTTTGATTATATTTATTAATTGAGAAGGTCTCGGTTCAATTTGCGATATTTTGACCTACCCTACGGCGGCACTATATTTGTGGTAAATTGGATTATCGATGGCACCTAAAATTAAAACATGATTTATGTATTTTTCATGTGCATCATGCATCATATTTAATTATGCCTAAATTCATATGTTTTGATATTCATGCACATAAATTGAATAGATGAATATTCTACTTATTTCCAACAATAGGTCATTTCCTAAAATCTCACTACATGAAACTAAAACACTGACTAGAGATAAACTGTGCAAAGTGGTAAAGTAACATAAACAACTTACATTCATGTGATGAATATAAGTTTGTCCCAAATGGAGGATTGTCCTCCTGTCCCTAACAAAACCATTGTAGCTAACTATTAGCTAGGGTTGTGCGTGGTAATTCACAAGAAGTATGAAGGCATGGAGACAGCTTATGAGATAATGCAGTCATCAGATACCGTATATGGAAATCCATAAAATAAAAGGGTTGGCTAAATATTGTAAGAGGCCCTGAGTAAAAGACAAAGGAAATCGTTTCCACCAAAATAAAAGGAAAGGAACTCAAGCAAATATGATTTGCTAGTTCTAAAAACATGTTTAGTAAAAAGGGTGATTCCTTATTCCTGGATAGTAGATTCGGGAGTTGCTACTCATGTTTGTTTTCTTTATTAAGTCTTAGTTCTTACAAAGAAATTGTTTCCCGAAATAAAGAAAAGAACTCAAGCAAATATGATTTGCTAGTTCTAAAAACATGTTTTAGTAAAAGGGTGATTCCTTATCTTGAATAGTTGATTCAAGAATAACTAATCATGTTTGTTTTCTTTATTAAGTTTTAGCCCTTAAATGGAAATTGTTTCCACCTAAACAAAGAAAAAAAAATCAAAGTAAATAAGATTTACTAATTCTAGAAACATCTTTAGTAGAGGGTGATTCCTC
>NW_010364290.1:838434-838683 GCF_000414095.1 Morus notabilis
CCTGGACCAAGAGTTTCAGGATTTCTTGATTGAAGAAGGTGTGGTTTCCCAATTGACTGCACCCGGTACACCACAGTAAAATAGTGTAGCCAAAAAGAGAAATCAGACTTTACTCGACATGATAAGATCAATGTTGAGTTATTCTTCACTTCCTGCTTCGTTATGGGATTATGCCCTAAGAACCACCATGTATATTCTAAATCTAGTACCATCTAAGTCTGTACCAAAGACACCCCTAGAGTTGTGGAA
>NW_010364290.1:838761-840268 GCF_000414095.1 Morus notabilis
TGCATGTTTGTGGGATATGTAATGGGGACAAGAGAATGATTATTTTATATAGTCATAAGAATCAAAGGTATTTATATCAACAAATGCCACGTTTCTGGAGCATGACTATATGATAGTTTTCAAGTCCAGAAGCAAAGTAGTTCTGGAAAAGTTACTTTCCAATAAGATTAGACCATAATCGACAAGAGTTATTGAAACACTTAGAGATATGACCACGATTCCTAATCAAACTCCTATGGCACCTCATTGTAGTGGAAGGGTAAGCAAGTTACCTGACCGGTATACTAAGGAAGCACAGATCGTCACTGTTGATGATGGTAAGGAGGATCCATTGACCTTTAAGGCTACGATGGATGATTTTGATAAGGAAAAGTGGCAAGCAGCTATGAAACTCGAAACAGAGTCCATGTACTCCAACTCAGTCTGGCAACATATAGATCTACCCGAAGGGGTAAAACCCATTGGATGCAAGTGGATCTTCAAGAGAAGAAGATTAGCGGATGGAAAAGTAGCGACTTATAAAGCAAGGCTAGTGGTTAAGGGTTACACCCAGAAAGAGGGAGTTGACTATGAGGAAACTCTCTCACCGGTGGCCATGCTTAACTCCATCCGAATACTCTTAGCCATAACAACATATTTTGAATATGAGATATGGCAGATGGATGTCAAGACAGCTTTTCTGAATGGCTATCTTGAGGAAACCATCTATATCGATCAGTCTGAGGGTTACATAGAGAAAGGCCTAGAGCAGAAAGTCTGAAAATTATAGAGATCCATTTATGGATTGAAGCAAACTTCTAGATCATGGAATATCAGGTTTGATGAGGCTATTAAGTCTTATGGATTTGATCAAAACCAAGATGTTTCAAAGAAAAGAAAAGAAGACGTTCTTATTCTTTATAAGCCTGAATATCTGATATTTAGTGGGAGTGGTCAGTCGTTGTCAGTTGAACTCAAGATTTGATCATTGGGTAGCTGTGTAGTACATCCTTAAGTGTATGAGGAAAACAAGAAACGATAAGATAGTTTAGTTTGTGAAAGAGTTGTCTTTCGCGGGATACATAGATTTTGACTATGAGTCATGACAAGAAAGGTTGTTGGCAAAGTGTGATTGCTAATTCTATCATTAAAAGTTAATGTGTAGCAGCTTGTGAAGCAGCAAAAGAAAGCAACCTGACTCTAGAAATTCTTAACTGATCTGAAAGTTGTTCCAGACATAGATCAGTCATAGATACCTAGAAAGTTTCAAGATTGGAGACATATTCTACCTGCTTTAGGACAAATGAGTGATTGTTGGGAATGGTGTCCTAAAAGCATAAGATGTAATAGGATATTTATTATTTATTTAATAAAAAAGTTTATTCATCATTTTATGTGTATATATTTGTGAATATTTTATGAATATCAATGAAAATTCTGTGATTATTTATGTAACCTTAAACATTATATATAAGTATTATATACGAGAGGATAATGTTTAAGGATAATAATCAAAAAGCAATGTTCA
>NW_010364290.1:840913-877001 GCF_000414095.1 Morus notabilis
TATAGGTCCATTAGTCCCCGCGTTGTCCTTGTAATTCTACCAGACACAAAGGACAAAATGAGAATTTTAGAATTATGGAATTCTAAAATTAAATACTCAAAAAATAATTAATTGAGAATTAATTATTATTTAAATAATGTGATTATTTAAATTTGAATTTGAATCATGAACATAATTTAAATTTATCATTTTAAACTTATTTGATAAATTATTCAATTTAAAATTCAAATTAATTTAAGTTTGACTTAAATTCGAATTTGAATTTGAATTAAAATTGGACTACAGGATAAAGGATGATTTCTCTTCCTTCCCTATCTGCATGATGGCGCCACACACAAGGGAGAAAATCCCAAGGATGGCCGGCCACAATAGGATAATGAAGAGGAGGATTTTTTTGTTCCAAATTCAAATAGGAGATAGAGATTTAATTCTTTTTTGAAGTTTGACTTCTACTCTTTAAATATGAGAATAATAGAAAATTGTGAATACAATTTTTAAAACAATATTTCTGCCCTAATAGTTAAGGCTGGCCAAAATTCTCAAGAGAGAGTGAGAGAAAAATTTTTTCTCCCAAAAATTCCACATCGTGTATGCGTTGGTGTTTGTGAAAATTCGAGTGTTTTTGGAACCTGTTTTGTCTCACGTGTGCCCACACACATATCTACGTGGAATCAAGGAATTGACGTGGAAGACTTTGGTTTTCTAAACACAAAGATTGGAGTAAGGATTGTTCGAGGTCAAAGAACTCAAGTTATCATCCGAGTCGGCTTCCAGGTATTTTTCCTAATTGAGTTCTTAATAAATGAATTAATGAGATTAATTTATTCGTGCATAAATTAATATAATCTATAGAGTATCTCAAAGGTTTTATGAAAATTTTTGTTATAGACGATCCGCCTCTCCGCCACGCTTCCGCATCCGGATTCGATTCGGAGACCAACATTTGTGTCGCCCATCAAGGGCGGATTCAAGTATGCGGGCGTCATGTGCAGATCCCTCCCACCCGGCAAGCATGTATGCAAACTTCATGTCAAACGAACATACACCCAAAACATTTTGAGACATAAATCCCTTCCTATTTCTCCATACCTCTGCATTGTCGGGCTGCGGAACGCAAGGAACGTGTGTCCCATCAAGTGCACCAATACAGTTATGCGAAGTAAAAGTAGATTAGTACGAAACATTAAACAAGGTTATGTAACATAAACTAAGCATAATCAAGTAAGATGTTATGTTGACTTACATCAAATCAAGGCCTGTACTTGCTCCCACTAGCTTCAATGAATGGGTCGATAGTGTTAAAGTCCGGGGGCACAAAGAAATCATGTCGTAGTCGATAGATGACATTCAGGACAATCATAAAATACTTTGAGATTGTGGCACCCGAATGCTGCCACTGATGTTACGTCTCCTTATTACTTTCGCTTTGGCACACAATTGTGAAGAATATAATCAGTTGTTCATCCACGTTCATATTTCTAGTACTCTTTAGTAGATTCTTTTGTTCAAATAACCAACTCAACCTCTTAAAGTAATCAGTTCCCATTCTTATCTTATTGTAGATCACTAGTTCGTGTCCATCTAGCAAATCACCAAGACGCTGATGACCTGTATAATTACTATTATTTCTTGGAGTAGGAAGAGGTCTTTCTAAGAAATCAACGCAACATAGCCACACTGCGGCAGCACCAAGTACGTAGTCATCTTCAGAGTCATAATCACCATCCATAGGGGGTGTTTCTTGGTTTGATGGGACGACATTCGACATGGTCCCTGAAAGTGGTATATGCTCTACAATACCAATATGCAACAAATAATTTGACAACAATATAACAATAGCAATTCTTCAAAGTGATACCTGTCTCATAGTGTGAAAACAAATGTCATTAATGGGAAATGAAAGGTGGATACGGCCTGTAGGGGGAATTCTACATTGTTCACAAATACAACACAATAATGTAAACTCACAACATAACATAGTACAGAAGTCGGTAGTAAACAAGTAAATGAGAGTTCATGAGTAAAAAACGTCAATAACCTAAACAAAATGCCTACAAATAACTCAATATAAGTATCACATAAGTCTTCCGTTGTTACATATGATCGTCATTCCCTTCTCCACCAAATGGGCCTGGAAAGTTTCGGTATTGATTACCCATGTAGTATTGTGGTGGGTGTTGTAAATTAGGAGGGACTTGTTGAAAACTTTGAGGCGGTTGCTGAAAGTTGGGTGGTGGTTGATTTAAGTTTGCGGGTTGTTGGGGAAAAGATGCATGAGGTTGTGGGAATTGTTGCTGGTATTGCATCTTGAATGGTTGAGAACCCATAAATGGTGTTCCGTGGGGCATGAAGAATGGATATATGGGTCCAGTAGGTGGGGTCTATTGATTGGACAAGGCCTTCAACGTTTTCAACACATACATAAGCCGTTGGCTTTCCTTCAAACGTAAGAACAAGTTCTAACAATTTGGATTCCAGTTCAAATACTCACTGAAAGATACAACCTGTTCGTCGTTAAGTAGCATTTCACTTATGACTTCACAGCAACGGTCAAAGGTTGAAGTCGGCGTTTCACTAGGCTGAGTAGCACCTGAACTAGTGCCTTTGCTAGATTGGCGACTTTCAAGAGTATTGGCTATACTTTTTAAAAGGATCTTCGCTTCTGGATCCATCATTCTTACCTCACTCTTGCTTGGTCTCTTCGATATTGGCTACGACGAAGAGGCAATATTCAATGGATGTCCCGACGAATGTAGGGCGCTTCTCATTGTTCGAACAAAACCTTCCTCAGTGTCCCCAGCTTGAGAGGTTTTGCCAACTACATTCTCCTCCTCTTTGTGCGGCTGTGAGGTTTCATTTTCCTCATCAGTATCGTCCGGCTGTGATTCGAATGCACCACGTGCATGCGTACTCGCGAAGGCCTCGTAGTAGAGGTCGTAATTTTTTAGCGGGTCGTTGCGTGCACGCTTTGCCCATTTGTGCGACTGTTTACAACGCAACTTGGAAATCAGCAATTGGGTGAAAATCATCTTAGGAGACCATATATGCCGAAGTACATAAAAAAAGTACTAACCTTGCAGAAGTCATTCCAATATTCCTCTATGCATGTTGGGCAATTTTTTACGGGATCCCATCCGAGGCCGGTGTTCGTGCGAAGGGCAAGCTCAGCATTGAATTTCTTTTTCAGTCTTTCCTTGGCCTCCTTCACTCGGCCTGGAGGAATCGGAGTGGAAAATAAAGGAGATAGATCTGTGGCCCATTGCTCCCAATTAGCTGGCTTTGGTTGCCGTCTGTTGTTCTTATTGTAATCCACAAGGTGGATTAACAGCGCATGTTTTTATTTCTCAGACCAATAGAAAGTCACGTCCTCTTCATTCCTTCGTGGCATCTAATACATAACATCAATACCACCACCTACGGCAAGAAAGAGCAATATGCCATGACAAAGAAGAATGGATGATTAAAGCATCACGTTTCAACTCATTTGGCTCATAAATTCGTATAAAAGCGTCATCATCAGTTTCGGAGCACTACCCTTAAGGCAAGGCAATTATGCTACCAAGCCTTATTGTAGCAGGTAAGGGATGACCTTCCTTTTGGCAGTTTCGGAGCACTACACTAAGGGGATGGTTCAATCCATCATAGCCCGCATAAATAAAGCGGCAACTAATAAATGCCTAAATACCGAAAGAATAGCGCTACAACGAAACTGATATGCATTAAAAAAATGATTCATCATTGCCAATAATCCGGCCAAGATGAAGAAGAAGAGCTCATCTTCTCATCCAAGTATTAGGTGTAGTATATTTATATAAACGAGAGACAAAAAGTGCATCAGAAACATGAAATGTGAATTTAAAATGAGAAGTAATCTCATAAGCCTAGTATAGTATGGTAAAACTACAATCAAGTTATCACAATCAAGTTCATATGTTCCGGTTGGATTGCTTTCATATGTTCCGGGGTATGGGGCTGTGTGTGGGTGTGCTTCTTTCCACTTTGTGTTTTTATCTGATTTGTAATCAACTAGTTTTTGGTCTAATATTTGATAAGTCTCTACTTAGACAAGTTTATGTGGACATGCTGGAATTGGAAGGTAGGCAAAGATTGGAGTCTGTATTGGGAATTGGGGGGTGTTCTGTTGGATTCTTATTCGAATTACAAACTAGAATTTGGGTGTAGTTCTTGTTGATAATCAATAAGTTTCATTCTTTCTATTCTCTTGATTTAATTTCCCTTGTTCTTATCAATATTCTAAAAGTAATCAAATATAATTACTATACATGCAAGTGACAACAAAAATATTGCTTATCCCTATATACACTGCTGCCAGATGGTAATGTAGAACTTTGATTTTGATTTTGATTTGGAACTCTAGACTAGATGTCAATTAAAGCTCTAATTAAAGAACAATGTATGACCTAATCCCATCATGATATATATGAACATTTCTCCACGGATTTAGGTTTTATTTGACTTAATTATAGTAAACCATGCGGTTTCATGATATGTTGTGGCCACATAAACTGGCAAAGTTTCAGTCCACAAGCCGAATACTAGCAGCCTATAGCAATGCACTGAGTAAACAAGAAATCTGAAGTAAACAAGCAATTCCAATCCATTGTTCCTTTGCGGCATTTTCTCAAACATGTGGTAAGCAATCAAAAGCATTCAGAACGGCAAAAAAGTTGCATGTGGAAACCAGAACTGTGAACATAATTGATGAGCTCTTGTGACATCCAGAAAGCATATATACTGATTCTCACATCCATGAACAGAGAAAACGTTGAAAGGAAAAGGTGAGAGAACTTACCGAATTCAACCCAGTGGATGAACGTGTGTGCGCCTCCACCAAGAACCCACGGCTAGATGAGCTCGGAATACCCCAATTTTTTTCCGTCGCCCATAGCGGTACCTTGAGATTCTCCACCGATGACGACGATTTAGGGTTGGAGGTCGCCAGTTACGGACACATCTGCTCAAAACAACCGCCAACGGAGGTTTCCGATCGCGGATTTTACCACATAGTTCCTCCGTTTTGGGGGAAGTGAATAAGACTGTTGAAAAGGTTCTACCCACATGCATAAACGAATCTGAGGGTCAAAGTTCACCATGCAAGGGTCGAGAGCTTTATCTACAATTTTTCATCGCTGTGGATGATGGGAAACGACAGAGAGAGCTTTCGGTGGAAAGAGGAGAGAAAACACAACGGTAAGGCACGAGGGAATCCCACAGGCTTTTGGCTGATGAGTGGTGCAGAGTAGATTTTACAGTAGAGGTAGGTTCGAAGTCACGGGGGTGGAATCACACGAGAGATCTGCAATTTTCCATCGCTGTGGATGATGGGAAATGACAGAGAGCTTTCGGTGGGAAGAGGAGAGAAAAAAACACGGCAACGGTAACTTCTCGAGGGAATCCACAGGCTTTTGCCCAAGTTGTGCAGAGTAGAAGAGACAGGTTTAAATTAATGGAATTCAAGCCTCCATTGAATTCTTTCAACTCAGATCACAATTCGAGTTAGAGTTGGGTAGTTGCTGTAATGAACACTGATTTGAGTTATTGGGCTGACTCAAATTGGGCTGATTCGAACCAAACCCATGAAACAAACACACCCTATTAGAAGTGACTAATTTATTGTCCGTTTGAGAGAAAATATTATAACAAAAAAAGCTTAAACACTAATTTGAACCTATAAAATAAATAAGATGTAAGAAAATATATATCTCCTCATAAATCATCTAAACAAAATCAAAAGTATAAATACGCTGGGACTAATATGAAGATTTAGGGTGTGTTCATTTCATCAATCGAAATTTTACAATTTGAGTTAAAGTTATGATTGGAGTTAGAATCTAGATTGGAATTGTAATTGGAATTGGAGTTAGTGTTTAGGAGTGCATTGGAGCTACAAGTTTGACCCACAATTCGAGCTGTGATGTGTTCATTTCACATTCAACTTTGACCCACAAATTGAGTTGTGATGTGTTCATTTCATAGATTCATTATTCCAACTACCATATCAATTTCCATCCATCTATATGATAAAATCAAGAGAAAAAAATAATTAATGAAGAACATTCCATGTTACTAATTTTTTGAAAATGTCAATCTCAATTATCTTTCATTTTATATGATAAAATGAGGGAAAAAAAATAACTTCCGTTATTCAAATTGAAGAGCATTTCACGTTTCTAATTTTTTTAACATGTCATATTCAAATGAGAACTACATGTAACTAATTAATGGAGTAAATTACCTGTCACATCCAAAAAAAAAAACCGAATATAGGAAAAAAAGAGAAAATAGACATTGCCTCAAATGACTCGATTTATACATTGTCAAACACTTGCTTACTATGGATTGTTGTTCCCTCGTTGGGATTGCCACATTGACCTTGCCATTTCATCCCTTAAGAGGCTCATCTGCCTAGGAGACGTTATGTTGGTTGCTCTTTATGTTGCCCGATCTGGGTTGTGATTTTGATTTACATCTTGTTCCGCATTTTGAGGGTCAATTTCACTTACCGGAACCCCATCTTGAAAGTATTGGGTCATAAATCTATCATCATGCCGATACATGCGTATGAAGTTATGTATGACCGCACAAGCAATAGGTATTTTTACCTGTTTCCTCATTAGGTAGTTGTTAATGATCTTGAGAATGCAGAACCTTGCTTTCCATACCCCAAATGTGCGCTCGATACAATTCCGGAGCGATGAGTGAGTGTAGTTGAACAACTCCCGCTCACTCCGAGGTCGTCCACGGCGTGCCCTATATTCTTGCAAGTGGTACGTACTACCACGATATGGTGCTAGGAAATAACTTCTGTTTGCGTAGCCCAAGTCTTCTAAATAAAATTTTCCTATAGAATCATCCAAAAAGACAATTAAATTCCAACTTCTACAAAGGCACCAACCACAAACATATGATCTTTTACCACTTAACAATGTAGAACCGATGTTTACCTTCAGGAGGAGTTGGACATTTTTTGTGTGGCCCATCAAGGGCAGATTCAAGTACGCAGGCGTCATGTGCAGAGCCCTCCCACCCAGCAAGCATGTATGTAAACTTCATGTCAAATGAACACACACCCAAAACATTTTGAGACATAAATCCATTCCTATTTCTCCATACCTCTGCATTCTCAGGCGGCGGAACGCAAGGAACGTGTGCTCCATCGAGTGCAGCAACACAGTTATGCGAAGTAAAACTAGATTAGTACGACACGTGTTAAAGCATCATCTAAGTTTCGGAGCACTACCCTTATGGCATGACAGTTATACTACCAGGCCTTATTTTAACAGGTTAGGGATCACATTGCTTTTCACAGTTTCGGAGCACTAATCTTATGGTATGGTGCAATCCATCATAACCCGCATAAATGAAGCAGCAACTGATAAATGCCTAAATACCAAAAGGATAGTGCTACAGCGAAACTGATATGCATAGAAAAAACGATCCATCATTGCCAATAATACGGCCAAGATGAACAAGAACGTATGATCTTCTCATCCAAGGATTAGGTGTAGTATATTTATATAAACGGGAGACAAAGAGTGCATCGGAATTATGATATGACAATTTCAACTGAGAGCTAACTACGATAAATGAAAAAGTATTGTACACTTAGTTCCAAAACAAGAACAGCTGAGCAAAGCATTGTAGACCTAAGGTTAATATATTAATATGCCATTATTAGTAGGAGTGGCCAGGCAGGTGTAACCTATATTTAAGCTCAAATCCAACATCTATAAACCCATAGTGCACATAAAATGGCCGATCAATGGGTGTTTGTATTTTTTGTTTATAGACTCCACAATTATCTGTTGCAACCCAGCTGTGTGCAGCCAAAATCTGATAAGCCTAACATGAGTGTAGAACAAAAGCCTATATCCTTAAATTTAGTTTCGTTTACAGATTCCAAAGCCTATATTATTACATATTGCAAGTCTTTGCAATGGTGGCCATAGCATCAGTTTGCCTAAATTTGCTAAACATACAAAATTTTGTCCTGTTAATCCATGAAATTTAAATCCTGTTAATCCATGAAATTCAAATCTTGTTAATCCAAAGTGTAGTTAAGGCAGGTTTATGCTAGTGAGATAACTGCGTATAATAACAAGAAGGCAGGAGTTCATTATTCGCAGTGGGGTGCTATCTACATGCAGAGAGGAGCAGAGTATGGTTGAAAACAACCTCTATGGTTACATCGCAAGGTTTGTTCACATTGTTGTCAAACATTAATGTAAATCCTCCAAATTAAAGTTCAATTCGACAATTTTTTTTTCACATTGCAGAGCCCAACACATAACAAATTCATGGAGGCAACAGAAATGATGAAAGGGAAAGCAGAGAAAATTTACCGAATTAGACCCAGTGGATGAATATGTGTGTGCCTCCAACAAGAACCCCAATCGTGATGAGGATGGAATATTGCAACTCCTCTGTCGCCGACAGCAGTACCGTGAAATTATCCACCGATGACGGCGATTTAGGGTTTGAGGTCGCTAGTTATGGACACATCTGCTCAAAACAACCGCCAACGGAGGACGCCGATCGTGGATTTTTCCATGTAGTTCTTCCGTTTTGGGGGAAGCGAAGAAGGCAGCGGAAAAGGTTCTACCCACATGCATAAACGGATATGAGGGTGGAACTTCACCACGGTAGAAAGAGAGCTTTATCTGTAATTTTCCATCACTGTGGATGAGGGAAAACGACAGAGATAGGAGAGAAAAAACAAAACAATGGTAAGGCGTGAGAGAATCCCACAGGCTTTTGCCTGATGAGTTGTGCAGAGCAGATGAGAGGTAGGCTCGAATAATGGGAGTGGAACTTCACCAAGCTAGAAGATAGAGCTTTCTGCAATTTTCCAACGCTGTGGATGATGGGAAATGACAGAGAGGAGAGCTTTCGGTGAAAAGAAGAGAGAAACGGTAAGACGCGAGGAAATCCCATAGGCTTTTGCCTGAGTTGGGCAGAGAGGAATTACTGTAGAGGCAGTTTCGAATTAATGGAATTCACGCCTGCATTGAATTCCCATATGGCAGCTCAACTAGAATTACAATTCGAGTTAGGGTTTCAACTGTGGACAATCGAACACTGATTTGGGTCATTGGGCTGATTCAAATTGGGTTGATTCGAACCAAACCCATGAAACGAACACAGCCTAAGTAATGCTTGGAAAGAGATGGTATAAGGGGTGTCATACTTGAGTGGTCATGTGTATTAAGCTGTTAGCTTTTGGACAGATCTTGACGGAAAAGATCAGATTGCACATGTTTTAAAAAGTTAGATGTCGATTTGCCAAAAAAAAAAGTTATGGACTAAATTGTCACTTACTAAATAAGTTGGGAACCATTTGTGTCAATACAAAAAAAGATAGAAAATTGTGTTTGCGTATTTTATTTAGCAATAATTCTATATCCATAAATTTTGAATTCGAAACCTCTTACCTCATTTTTTTTAAACCTCTCACCTTTTTAAAAAATAAAAGAAATCCTAAATTTCACTTCTGTGGAACTCTGTTTACAACCTCTGGTTATATGAATTGACACATTTTGCTGATTTTGAAGTTTCATATTTTATATGTCTAATCCAAAACTTGTCGTATGTCTTTTGATATACTGTAAGTACTAAAAGATCAATGCCGAAAGAAAAAAGAAGAAAAAAACAAAAGGAACTTCTAATATTGTTTTATCTCAATTAGTGACAATCCTTGAAAAACTGCGCCCAAAAAGTGCAACGTAGTGACAATGATTTCCACAATTATTTTTGTAATTTTTTCTTGAACCAGTTCTTACACTTGAGAGAAATTAACATCAGTATTTTTAGCTTTAAACTGCAGATTGATGGGAAACCATAAACTTGGCTTTTCCTATTTGCTGTCTGAAATAGAAGTAAAGATAAATATAAAAGTAAAAAGGAATTATAAGACGGAAAAGGAAGGTAAAAAGGGAGAAAACTATACTCAGATTATCCACTTATTCCTTAAATTTAAGGGTGAGTGCATTGTCCGTTTGTGCATATAATCACTTTTCAATTTGATTTTTTTATGGAATAAATATTTATGGAAGCTTCAGGGAAACAGCATCTACCCTCTAATTTCCATCCGCAAAAAAAAAAAAAAAAAAAAAAAAAATTTTTTTTTGGTATTTTTTTTATGGTATATTTTATTGTCTCATACCACAATAGCTTTGGTTGTTAATTAACTACTCTTGTGACTCAAAAGAATTCCAAAACATATTTATTATGTGTAAAAGGCAACTGAATTTGAAGACATTCATTCTTCTCTGGGGTTTGTAGAACTACAAATCCCACCCTTTTCTTTTCCATTTTTTACAATAAAAAAATCCTTAACTCAAGCAAATTGGTGTTATACATAGCTCTTGATGAAAATAAACAATCGCTTATTTAGTGAAGAAATATGAGACTACAACTTTGAGAACAAAAAAAAAAAAAAAAAAAAAGGAAAAAGACCCACATCTCTAGAAAAAGAAAAAAAAAAAACTACCACAAGTTCTTATTATTATAATTATTATTCTTCTTTTTTTTCCTTTCTCAATTTCTACTCTCACAAACATCTCCCTCCATACCCTGCATTTTTGAATAATGCTTGCTTTACGTCCTCAGAACTGGCTAAAGTCCTCTTTTCCAAATCCTGTTTTCATGAAAAAACAATGAACAAAAGTTAATTAACCTCATTAATTTACTTTCACCATCAGCTAAAACAAAAAGACGTCTATAAAGTTTAGGAAAGAGAGACAAAAAGTTGTCATGATTAATTAAAGGAAAAAAAAAAAGGAACACTTTAATAAAGGCAACAAACAAAAGTACTTGTTATAATACAAGTCAGCAATTATAAGTATATATGTATAATATTGTACCTCTGAGCAAGAAGCTTGCATTGCAAAGTCATTGAAACAGCTTATAACACATTGTTGGATCTCAAGTCCCAATGCTTCTAAAGTAGTCACCGTAGAGAACAACATCCCTGGTTTCCCAGCACAGCAAATCTCAATCCTAGTGTCTCTATTCCTTCTTTCCACATCAAACTGCAGATTATAATTTGTGCACAAAATTAAATGAAATATTATGTAAGAATCAGTACTTAATTATTTAGAGGGTCTCATTGAAAGTAATATTAGTGCATTAATACTAAAACACATAATTAATTACCTTTGGTGAGTTTCTCACTAAGACCTCGTTTGGCTTGACGTCCTTGAAAAGGCCAATCTCACTCAACTCGGTCGAACTCTCCTCCATTTCTTGTTGCAAACTGTTGATTCTCTCCAAAAGTTCCTTCATGTAGTCTATGGTGTCCCCAAGTATGGATGTCCTGTCCATCTGTTAAACCACCAGCCAAACAAGGCCTTAATTAATTAATTAGTAAATTAACCTTGAACATGAAACATTATTTATTTATTTTCCTTTTCACTACACAGCAAATTAAGTACTAATCAGGGATTTTTAATACCTTGCTTATCTTTGGAACAATCGATCTTAACATCGAAAGGCGATCGTTTAATCGCTTTCTCCTCCTCCTCTCAGCCATCAGATTCTTTGAAGGTTGACCCTGTAACTTGGACTTATTGTTAGCCTTGGCGTTTCTTTCCAAATTAGGCACAACATGATGTCCCATATTGAAGACTGCAGGCACTAACATTTCAGGCGATGAAATTGATGATTGAATTGGCTCCATTTTGCAAGAAACTTGAGTCTCCAAGTTGTGAATCTCATCCCCAAGAATACCCAGCTCTTCTTCTTCCATACTTTTTGTGCACAATGGAATATAGTCTTGATCTTGGATGGGAAATGTTGGTGTACTTGAATAGAATTGATCAGTACTGAACTGTACCGGTTCAACGGCTGAGAAATCGCTGCTTAAAGAGGGGCAATAGATATCATTCATCAATGACGAGTAGCTGTTGAAGCTGTCATGTTGATGATGATCAAGTGATGTTGGAGAGATTATTTCTTGGCTGCAAGAGGAATTTGGAAGAACAACATTGCTGGTGTTTTGTGTTTCTGGGTTTTGATCAAAATGGTGGTAGTTATCAAAACTAGAGAAGATCTCATAGTTCATGATTCCTGTTGGAATATTGTTAGAGGCTTCCCAAGTCATGTCTCTTCTAAGAGATAAGAGCTCTTCTAAGAAATCATGTTCATTGAGCTCCATTTCTCTGTCTCTCTCTCTCTTTTTCTCACTATTTCTCGGGAATGTTGATTGTTGGAAGTACTTTTGGTTGATAAGAGGAAGTTACACCAAGTGGAAGATTATATATAGAGATTAAGAATAAGCCTAAAAGGGGGGTCTGGTTTTTCTATTATAATAGTGGATTATGGTATGTATTATATGGTTTTGTATTTTTGTAGTATGTATGTATATATATATTATAAAAAGCCCTTAAGATTGAAATGGAATCTGACCACTCAAAGCCCTTTCTCTCTCTTACATAGTTTTCTCTCTCTCTCTCTTTTTTATCCATCTCTGGGCTGTGGGGGAAGTGATTTTCATGTCATTTTCACCGAAATCGCTGCAATCAAACAAACGCAATATTAAATTGTGAGTACTCAGAGAAGTTTGACTCTCACTTCTGTCTGAACCGTAAAGGATGAAGTTAGCATCATAGACCATGTCAGGTTCTTTGTATGGTTTAGCCTCTCCTATATTTATCAGCCACATGAAAACAGGTATTCGAAAACTACTTCTCTCTCTATCTATGATGATCAAATTTTCTAAGTTGGGCCCCATTTGTTAATACCTCCAAACTTTGGATTAGCTCACAAATTCAAATGAGTTGGTGGGCTTTTTGTTTCTTATACACTTAATACTAAACTTGGAATTATTTGTTAATCATCTGTTTTTTTTTTCTTTTTATAACCAAAAGATACATTTATTTTCCTCAAAAAAAAAAAAGATACATTTATTCTCCAACTTCTAGTAAATGGGAGAACATTGTACATACAATTATGTACACCAATTTAAGTCATGTTCATTTCACCGATTTGAGTTTAGAATTTCAGTTTTGCTACAATAAAAAACTTTTAAAAACAGTCACATCTAATTTTTTTACTATAATAAAAAATTATCATATAAAGTCACATCTCAACTTAAATTAAAAATTCAAAACAGTGAACTAAACAGGCACTTAATAATACAACTACTAGTATAATACAACTACTTGGATGACTCATTTCATTTAACTAGTGATTTTAAGCTATAGATAATTTATTTTGGCTTTACTTCGTTTTATTCATGTATATATATATATATATTTTTTTTTTTTCTTGGTTGGGTGAAACACCTGAGTGTGTAAACCCTGCTATTTTGTTTGATTTACCGGTTTATTGGAAAGCAGACTGATTTTCCTTTGAAAACAAACCCAAATTTACTTGGCATTATACCAAGCAAAATATTACCATGCATTTTTTTTTTCTAAAAAAATTATTTAAAAAAAAAACAAAAGTATTACCACGTAAGACATTAGTTTTGGCTTGTTTTACTAGATCAGGAATATAGAGAAATTCTTGAGAACGCCAAAAAAAAAAAAAATGAATTTACGCTTTGTATGAGACACGAAGAACTAATCAAATGCCACATGATGTAAATCTGATTCACAAAGAAATTATGACTTTTGAATACGTATAAAAATTATAACATAGCCACCTAATTTTCTTGAAAATATATCATATATGTGCATTAATGTAAGTTTCTCACATACTTGCTACATATTATTCTCAAACTCATGGTTAAAATTTAAGACAATTTTCATCGATTGTTCTCGATAACTACTTAGAGATAACTTGACAGAGTTTTGATCTTGAATGAAGTGTGCCTGTTGACTTTTCAAAATTTATACACTATCAGAGATGGTCGGTAAGAGCATATCTAATATAATGTTATTTATTGTACTAAATTTCTTATATATTATATTTTATAGTAAATTTTTCTCTAAATATAGCATATGAGAAATTTTACATTTAATTGCTATTGGTTGAAATGTTTATTTTTTCATATAATCATTGTAACTTTTACATTTTCTAATTATTTTAAACATAAAAGTTTACTTTTATAACTTTCAAAACTTAATAATTATAAAAAAAAATAGATTTAACATTTCAAATAACATTATATATTAGAACAAAAATGAAAATAACATACCATATTATACTTTTTGATGTTAAATATACAATTGACATATTAGTATTTGCATTGAAAATGATCTAATTAACGAGTGAGTTTATCTTTGATAACAATGGGCATATTTGTTTCCTTTTTAGGAATTAGTTGAATACACCCTCTATCAATAGAGGAGCGATTTGGGGATATTTAACTCTTTAAAAATTATTAATCACTTAATTAATCCACGATATCAATCACATGGAAAAAGATAGACACACTTAAGTGATTGTCAATTCCCATTTTGAACGGAGTTATGGTCCTTTTTAATAAGTATGACATTTTTTCCTCATTGGAGGTCCACAGTGTAGATCTGCCTCTAATAGGACATGCACAAGGGCTTGTCAATGAAGTTTGTGGAGGGGATATGAACCAACTTTTTTACCCGAGTGAGGGTTGGGGCGGAATGAGAAAACACTTGTCATCTTGTCCCATCTTGATATACATATTTTTAAAAAAAATAAAATTATACATGTTATTTATTTTTTTTAACATATATAGGAGACGTTTGTTTCTTATATTCGTCATTGATTCTGAATCATGATTCATGATTCTCTACAGTGTTTTCTCTAACAAAAAATACACGTAAAACGAAAATAATTCTGAATATATAAACCAAACGTCCTCTTAGTATTTGCCCTAATCCTAATCTAATATTGACTTTTACATATGTTCTATTGTCTTTTGTTGTTGAAAATTTCAACAATTTTTTAAATTATTGTAATTTGAATGAACAATCACGGTGCAATTGGAGCGAGTAGGCACCTTTGTGATTGGGATTCGTTGACTCTATCCTTGCTCTCATTGGCGCGGATGGGGACGGAAAAGTATTTCTCGACTCTATCTCATTGTCATCTCTGCTCTTTTAGGTGGTGCTCGAGTTCCCCGTTTAAGTGGATTAGAAACTCTTATTTTAGTCGGAGCTCGTCATTGTTTAGAAAATCCCCCCCACCAGCCATAAGCAAATTTCTTCATGGCAAAAAAAAAAAGCAAAGCTAAGCAATGTCTTCTCAGCAAAAAACAAGAAAAGGAAGCTAAGCCAATTTCTTATATATGATGTCAAATATATAGTAATTTGATTGCTGTTGATTGAAATGTTTATTTTTTTACAATGGCACGGCACGAAAAATTTTAGAACGGACATGACACGACATGAAATTTTTATGGGCCGTGCTAAGCATGACACGAGGTGGTGGGCCGTGCTGGGCTCATAGTTTTAAGCATGTAGGTCTAACACGACGACAAGCACGAACGAGCACAACACGAACACGGTACGGTCCATTGAGCACAATGGGCCGACACGATGAATATAATTTTTCTTTTTTTAAAAAATTATTTTACATTATTGTTACAATTTACATATTTATAAATAATTAAAAACATTATATATCTCCATAAATAAATTAAAATTAATTCATTTGACTTAAAAAAAAATCAAATGATTTGCATTAATTTTCATCATTTTAACAATGCCAACAATAAAAAAAATTATAATTCGTTAATAATATTATATCTTGATAAAATATACCCTTGATATATCAATAAAATAATATTTTTATTTGAATTATTTTTTTATTTAAAACTATTAAAAAATAATTTTAGGTGACTCAATGGTTCAATGGACTAGCCTAAATATTTATTGTGCCAAGCACGATAAAGGCACGAGTATGAGGACAAGCATGGCACGGGCATGAGCACGTGTGGCCTTGGGCCCATGGGTCGGACCGGGCTTATAATTTTAAATCTTGGGTTGGTACGAGCACAGCACGAAATTTTAATGTGTCAGACCAAGCACGACACGAAACACATATGTTCCTAGTCGATCATAGATTGGACCGACATGGCACGATTGACATCTCTACCGATATATAGCAGCACTAGTTTGCAGTTTCTATAGTCCTAGGAACTAGCTCCTCGGCAGAAATTAGTAAACAAATAATTCCTTTAGGTCCATTTACAATACGTCTATCTGTCCTACTTGATTTAGCAAGAGGAAACAAAGTGTAGTTTGTTACCATTGTCATCACCATTTATCGCCACTGTTAATGTCAAATACGGAAAAAAAAAAAACAAGTTTTTTCTCTTTTTTTTCCCATTTGTTTGGATTATTAAAAAAAATTCATGGTAGTTAAACCTCGAATCAAATAGAAAATATTTAATTTGAAGGCAGCGGTAATAGAAAGGCCCATCCTAAAAGAGTGATCGTGGAGCTCTTTTTTTTTTTTTTTTTGGAGAAAAAAGATGACCAACTTTAGCTTATAATTACCAGTTAAGCTTGATCATACAAATATTTAGGGATGCTAAATTGGGCTAAAAAAAATATAACATGGTGCAATTTTCTTCTAAAATCCATATTAATCCCCCGCGTTTTTTCTTTCCCCATTTTTCGTTAGAGTTGGGTTGAAAGCTAGTAATTTACCAGCGCAATATATATATATTAATTTAGCATATTAATTTTAAGATATAAAATGGATAATGACGCCGAGGGATAAATAATGATTAATCCAAGACTAGTGTCATATATATATATATATATTCTGTTAATTAGTCTTTTTTTTTTTTAATTTCCACATGCTTTAACTCCTCCATGTGGCTGTATATGTAGCTGCTAGTTTTACTGCAGATTATAGTCTAGCTAGCTAGAACCTTTCCCAAGGCCTATTTTGTTGGTTTTTCTCCAAATCCAAAAATTTAAGAAGCAAAAGTAAGAAAGGAGACGTTTAGTTCATGGATTAAAATCATGTGATTAGAATTATTTTTGAGTTATGTGTATTTTTTATGAGAGAAAATATTATAACGAACTACGAATCATAATTTAAATCAGAAAACGAATCTTCCAACCAAACAACCTCTAAATTATAGAAGGAATAATAGATTGTTTATGGGCTTAGAAGGAATAAATGTAACCTTTATTTTTTTATTTTTTTTATTTTGCAAGAATAATATAATTATGTAATTACGTACGTTTATATATAAGAACAATGCACGAGGAATAAGTACGTAGTACATGTGAAACTATATGAAGAAGGTTAAATAAGGTTTCGTTCATTTTATAGATTTAAATTTAGAATTTGAATTTATTATATAAAAAAAACTCTAAAAAATAGTCACATTTAATTTTTTTATTATAATAAAAAGTTCTTACATAAAGTTACATCTCAATTTAAATTAAAAATTCAAATTAACGAATTAAACGGGCATTAAAAATTTTAAATCGTGAGTTCTCTGGTAGTAGTGCATTGATATAGTAAGTGCTTAATTAATTAATTTTGTAAACAAAAACCTATATAAGGAATCTGAGCCACATGCCGAGAGTGTACTTGTACCTGAAACCAAACAAAGAAGAAGAGAAAATAAAATTTCAACACACGTGGGAAAACCTGCTTTGTCTAGCTAGCAAATCAGCAGCTATAATATTGGTTTTTTACTAAACCACTTTTATTATTATTATTAATTACTAATTGAGAATAATTAGGTGTACAGTTTACACGGTTCAAACTATAAAAAAATGTGTTAGTTTTGGATGGAGCCTACTTTACATAACAGGAAGATTGAAGAAATAAATAGAGGTTGAATTTTGGCATGTGGCCGTTCTGTCGAAGTTTTTAAGCCACAAATTTTTCTTTTCTTTACTCTCTCTCTATCTCTCTTTCGATTTTATTTTATCATTTTTCTTTTACGGAAGTTTTGACTTAATTGGGGCTAAATTTCTCAGCAGCCAGCAAGCAATATATATTCATTGTACCAAATGATTAAACATGGTAGAAAATGATGAAAAGTCCTATAATTATTAATTACCAAAGGGGGTCGATTTTTCAGAGTTTAATTAATATATATTTTGGCATAATAGCTAGATAGCTGGTCGACGAATTGGACCACACTTTTTATTTTGTTTTATTTAACATTACATATTTAGGAATTGTGATATCAGATTAGAGTGGCACATGTATATTTTTTAAAAAAAAATATATATATTTTAAATATATGTATATTTTCTCTTAAAACATATTTTTAGAAGAAATATACATGTACTGAATATAAAATAGATATATTTTTAAAAGAAATATACATATACTGTTCTAATCCAGTACCAGATTAGAAACTTTATCTATATATTTATATATATTATGAAAGTTATCAAAGTAGGGAAATTAAAATAATTGAAAGGGGTTGAATATAACAGACGCACCCTATTTAATATAAAGATAAACAGTAATGGTTAATTAACGAAAAGTTTGTCTCGAATTAAAAGTAATGGTTAATTAACGAAAGATACTGTACCATCTCTATCCTCTCTAATGCTAAAGTTTAAAATGTCAAACATAACTTCATAGTTCTTATATATTCTTACCTATTTACCTTACTTGTATAAATTTTCTTTTATTAATAAATGGACACGATAATATTCTGAGTAAAAAAGTAATAAGGAATTAAGATTTATTGTCTTATTTTTTTTATTTTTTAACTATTTTTAATTAAATTATAATATATCAAAAAAGTAATGTATAAATAACAACCGAGACAGAAAAAATAGGGACAACAAATATGACACAGTAATGAGTCACTTCCTACGTTTTAACACTCCCAAAATTTCATTTCTTTTAAGGAAACAAAATTACAAAATAGCTAATAAACCTAAAATACAAAACCATCGGCTGCTTTACACGTGGGTAAACATGACGGCTTAAGTGTCGCGTGATGGAATCTCCTCAGAAATCACAAATGGGGAATATACTTTTATGAAGCGTGTGCCTCTCATTGGAGGACTTTGTCGTTTTGGGGTCGATTTAAAAAAAAAAAAAAAAAAAGATTTCGAACATCTCAAAACCTGACCCGAATATGAATTTTAAACTCAAATCAGTGAAGTGAACAGGACCATCACACCGCCCGGCAAAAGATCCAGCCAATGATCAATTATTACCCGTGATATTCACAAAATAAATAATAAATAAATAAATTAGATATAATGTACATATACGTAATAGAAACCAATACAGCAATTGGGGGTTCGTTCATGTATACTTTTTACAAATATTAATGCTCTCGTCTAATTACGTCCTTCAAAAATTAAGATATGTCTTCATGACTCATGCAGATTAAAACAAAATTTATCTCAGTGCACGTATTAATGGGTGGTCAAGCAAAAAACAATAAAAATCACGCATTTTATGAACAATTTCGTATTCTTTCTCTGCTAATTGGTAGTATTTTAGTTTATTAATTTCATTTATATATACTATATATATAGAACTTTATGACTACATGCAAATAAATCAAGATACAGTAGCAAAAAAAATACAAATAAAAAAAGAAACAAAATGATAAAACTTGGAGTAATTTAAGCACGTAGCATATACCTAACAGCACGCGGGTACACATATATGTGTATATGTATCTATATAAATCGTAATTTCTTTTTTCGCAATACATGATATTCAAAAACTAAAGACTTTGTTGATTCAAAAAAAAAAAAAAAAAAAAAAAAAAAAAAAAACCCAAAAAATTTTTTTGTAATTTAAACCTCCAAAAGTTAAGGAGGGCGACATTGTTAAATTAATTATAAAGAGGTACCAAAGAGAATTATCCAAGCCATTATCTAAGCATATGCATATTATTATTTAGTGGCAACTAGTTAGATGCCAATAACAGGCTAGGGTAATTTATAGGAGTTTTAACAAAATTATTTGGATTAACTAACACTATCTATTTCTGTAATACTATATGCAGATCATTTTTTTTTTTTTTTTTTTATAAAAAAAGACTAAAAGAATCAGTTCATAAAGGGACAATCTTTTAGCTGTATTTGCGTTTCATACGCACTCTTTTTTTTTTTTTTTTTTTTAGAGCCAATGGACGGGAAAACGTACACGCACGAAATAATTTATCCTGCCGGGACTATTCTTGATGAAAAAGTGGTTATTATTATTATAATTATTTTAAATATCTGTTTCCTGATATGTCGACTATGAACATTAATGACTGATGAAAGTATACGTACGCACTACGCAGGTCAACAGTTTCCAACTACTCTGCGTTACAGAATTCACAATAACATGTTCCTAACGATTTATTGTGAGCTCTTTTTTTTTTTTTTTTTGAAAAATAAATGATGGATTAGTTTGGTACTGATCTGCATGGTTGGCATTCATTATTTTTCTTATTCATCCATGGAATTATTATTTATATGGAGCGAAATATGATGCTTGTACAATTCTATTGTAGCACCAAATCCGTCATATGTGATGGGATATAACATATTTAACTTTTTATGAATAATCAATAGTACAGATAGAGCATAATATTATTAAAACCTAACTTGTGTGAAGAAGTAATTGTAATTTAAATGTTACGACTTGGCATAATGTTGCATTGGTGACAAGGGTGTTCTTGGTGGTGACATCACGTCTGCTTGCCACTATCTATAATGGCTAATTTCAATTGATATCAAATAACCACTTAATTAATTTGTTAAGTTATATAGTACCAACAGAAAAGGTTCGAACAACATCAATTATTGAGAGAATATAGAAGAAAACCTTTTCTTTTTACGTGAAGCAATATGGTTTAGTAGAAAAAGAACATGGATTATATACTCCTTCAATTACTTTTCGGGAAAAGAGAAGAAATAAATCTTTTATATTGTTTGGTGCTTGTAAAATAAAAAAAGCAAGTAACTGAAATTCATACATATATAAGAAAGTCAAAATTTTAGGTTAATTTTTTCCAAGCCAATCAAGATATACCTTTAATTTTGATTCATGCATATCCAATTTCTAGATACGAAATGATCATGTTATTCAATTCAAAAGATAATTGGATCAACCTAATCTTAGGGGCAGAAACACTAATGCCTAGCTCTTAAGTCTATTTTCTATAATTGAATGTGTTTTCTCGACGAACGACTCCCTAAAGTCTACTAATCTAAAAATCAGTTTTCTTACGTGTTTACATAATCACCTTATAACACGATCGAACACTGTGACCTTAAAAATTATCACAATTAAGCAACTGTAGGGTCCGTATAGTTCGTTGATTCGAGTTTTTAATTCGAGTTAAGATGTGACTTTATGTGAGAATTTTTTACTGTAACAAAAAAGTTAAATATGACTATTTCTGAGAACTTTTTATTATAGTAAAATTTAAATTCTAAACTCGAATTGGTGAAATGAACGGAACCATAATTTTAAAAGTTTGTTGCGTATATCAAATTCGAATAGATATAATGTCAGAAGTAGTTAGCATTTCAATAAAAGAGATCAATCAGGAAAACGAGTCTAATCTAGCATTGATAGGCGGAAACCCCATTTTAAAAAATTGAGATATTTTGTTGCTTACTTAATCACTCAAAAGATTTTAACCATTAATTAACTGCAAATAGGGGGAAATAATTAGGCAATTAGAAGAGAGACAAAACGCTCATATGACCTCAACACCACGAGAACCACAGGCTAATATAGATTGATAGAGAAAATATTGATCATGCAAAATATTGGTGGTGTGAGAAAACTGCGGGAGTTTTCTTCCCAACTCCCCGACACAAAGCGGTTTGGCAAGAAGCAGTTTCACTTCTCTCTCTCTCTCTCTCTCTCTCTCTCTCTCTCTCTCTCTCTCTCTCTCTCTCTGAAAACATAAACAGCTTTGACAGCCCACAATATATCATAAACAAGGATCGCCACCAAAACCAACTTTCTTTTCTTTTTCTCTCTCTAAAGTTTTTTTGTCTTGGCATGATTTGTTTGTTAGCTACTTAGCTTGTCAAATGCACCATTCAACGTGTAGGGGTCCAAATGCCAGACACCGCAGTACTACAGTGCTACATAGGTAGAAACAGCCTTTTTCTTGTGTTGAAAGAGTAGCTAGGTCGTCATTTTTTGCCTTTATCAGACTGGTGATAGTAATATCCCTACAATATTATTATGTCACCTGTGACATATATGGATGATTATATATACATTATATATATATATATATATATATATATATATGCCAATGACGATCGAAGTTATAATCAGTACCCATGTGAGAGACCTTCGAATTATTACTAAAGCTGTTGTAATCACAGCGTAGAAGCTACTGTGAATACATATGTCCATGTTTGGAATTGGCCAGCCATAATAGCTGAAGAGGAAAAGGGAAAAGGTAAGGCTTTTTCCCCTTAAAGAACCATGGTCATTGTCTCTCCCTAACGATCACGAGTCTTTTCCCTCACAAGAAAACAATCTGATCCCAGCCCCACCCTTCACATTTTTACTCATCAAAAGACGTGTTCATATTAAGATTTCCTTTTCTTTTCCCTGGAATATTTTTGGGAAGTTATATGTATATTTATATATATATAGATATAAACACAAAAGCTTTTTCTATAGAGAGAAATTAATTTACAGGTATTACATATCAAATTATATAATTGTTATAAGATCATTCGGAATCCAATAATTAAGATCATTACAGGTACATTAGTATTTTCAATATTAAATTAAAATCCGTATATGTGCAATAGACAGTAATATAGGTACTAAATATACATAAGGAAAAAAAAAAATATGTTAGAATAACTAGCTTAGCGACTGACATTGCTATGGTACTTATAAGTACTGGAGCACACTTACACTACAACATTTAAAAGTGAGAAACATAACACTGAAGTTGGAAATATATAAGATCAAGAAATAATTTACTTTCACTATTTTTTTTGTTTCTATTACGTCCATTTAGATTTTTCTCCCCGCATGCGATTAGGTGCATATAGATTATATTCATAATTTCATAAATGCTTTCTAAACTATGTACTTAACTTCAACATGCCCCTCAAATTACATCCTCAAAAAACTGAATAAAATCGTTCAAACTACTCATTCCGTCTATATCTATAAATAATACTAACAAAATAATAATTATAAAGTAGCAGTAATTGTAATTTCATTCATATGACTTCCGAATTATTGATTAAGTCAACTTTTCACCTCTAAATTATTGATTTTATATAAACTTTCTCCCCCATTTTTAAAAATTTGGAGGACAAGTTGACATAAATTTAATAGTTCGGAAGGAATTTATATTATGAAATTATAGTTCATTGGTAATTTTTTTTAATTATTTAATAGTTCATCATGAGGTGAAATGAACTCTCATAAAAAATTAGGGAGCACCGCGCATGTTAAACTATGATATAATATAGTTGATGTTCATAATCATTTTGGAAATTAATCTAATTAAATACTATGGGTAAATAGATAATTTTAATGGATGAGCTAGGTTAAGCTCAGCTTAATAAACCCACTCCCTGTGAATGGGAACTACTTTGAACTTTCTAAGATTAGGTTTGTCCTTTAACTTATATTAGCTGTCCAATTATGATTAATAAGGAGTCAATTAGTGCTTGCTGTGGTTTTAATTAATTTGTTACTAACAACCCAGAGTTTGAAAATTAATTATACCATATTAATATCCAAACCACCTCTTTTCTTGGGCCAAACTTTTTAAACTATGACGTTCCCTTACTCGTTATATACATGGAAAAAACTTAAGGTTATTTTCGGTGTCCCAGTGGTTTCAATGGACGGTTGTAATTAGACGTACGATCATGACTTCAACTGAAAATTTATATGGAAAATGTGGTCTATATAGAATGTACGTGTACACTAAATGTATGTGTATATCAAGTAAGTGTATGTTTTTTCAAAAATAAAGTTGTTTTGTGCCTTTGTTGTATAACTTTAGAGGAGATTTGATATGAAGTATGTTAGCCAATTAATGTTCTTCGAGAATGGTACAAAACTATAGAGGCTAGTTATTCTCTAATTTTCTCCTTGATGGATGATATAGGGAAAATAACTAGGTTATAGAGGAACAAGTAATTTAGTTACTGTACTATATACGTTTAGCTGCATAGCTTATAATGCGGATTTCAATATATATAATAATTTGTTTACCCTTGCCTTAAGCTGGATAACTTTTATATATATTAACACATAAAAACAACTTGATCCCGCAATTATATATATAAATTATCCGGCTTAACAGTTACTTCAATATTTATCCATCAATGGGTTTTATTGTAACTAGAAGTTCTTGTGTTATTTTATGTGTGATCGTATTTAATTTGTCAGATAGCTCGCTTGCTTGAAGCCTTAATATGTGGCCACGAGCTCTACATTGTAAGTACTTCTCTATTTCCAAATCAAGAACAGTACTTGGTTGTCTTGGGTGATGTTCATGTTCAATTAAAATCATCAGTATTTTCTAAGGTCCCAATTTGCAATGCGGCACTTGGTGGGGGCAGAACATTAAACGTTGACAGATGCATTGCATGAAGCAATCAAAAACAATACCCCCATAAAAAAAAAAAGAAAAAAAAGAAAAAAAAAACCCCCTACATTGGAAGAATTAGCTGCAAAAACAACACGGCCTTTCAACATTCAAACGATCGTTTTTTTCCCTGGTTTTTGGGAGATTTGAGATTTGTCGAGAAATTTTAACACTGCGACTGACCTAACACAACCCCACTTGTTGGAATAACTAGAAATATATTGAAATAAGCCATCTTGGCATGGACTTTTATATAAGTACTAGTACATAAATGCTCTAGCTAGATATAGGCTGTGGAAAGAAAAGATTTTGTTGTCGAAATATTACAATATATATGTTAGATATATAAACAAAATACCCTCTTGTGGCACCAATTGCAAATTGAAGGGAACTGAATTATTATTACTCCTAGCCAAACCACAAAACGACAAAGAATTAAACGAAATAAAATACAAGGGAAAATGACCAAAGCTTAAAAGTCCAAGATATGGAAGCACGTACAGTTCATGATATCCTTTCGTAAATATTATTGATTCAGGTGTGTTGATTCCCAAAAAATTGGCTCCAGCTGATTAAATGTGTAAATTAACGTTAGAAAAATGTGAGATATATAAAAAAGGATTATTTTTAATTGTTGCTCGTGGTAGTCCTTGAATAAGTTCCCGACATAGTTGGACCTAAACCCAACTATATATACTCTTTGATTAATGTATTTCCAAGAAGTAATAGGTAATTATTGATAAGTGAAGGCAGACGAAATAACTCGTTATACACACACACACACACACACATATATATATAAGAGATACTTTGAAATACACATGTACGTAATACAGATGAACTAGTAAATTTTGTTCTACTTTGGCGTATATATAACTTTTCCAATCAAAGTAGAATAGTTAATTTTTCGAAAGCATGCAAAACTGCTTATGCAATATTGAAAATGTGTTATATATATGATCAAGAATTGTAACTGTACTTATTTAAGGAAAAAGTTTGACAAACGAGTCATTTATGCCTGAAATGATATCATTGCATTTCCTTCAAAAAAAACAAAAAAAAAAAAACATTATACACCTTCGCTTAACTTGAACTAGTTAATTCCACTAAGAAAAACAGGTTGGAAAAATGGCTTGAAAACCCTTTTTTAGGGTACCATTTTGAGGCTTGATTTTGAGCAAGTGTTAGTGATTAATAAATTGGATTTATATTCTCCACTGTGAGAAGATTGAAATGATATTTTATATGCTAAAAATGGTGAACGAGTGAATGAGAAATTGATTCTCAAAATGCTCCCGTGAAGTTGGAAAAACTGATGGGAAAACTCTCAAAAAATTAGGAAAAAGTGGAAATGCGTTTTGTCCCACATCGAAAAGAGATGATGCCATGATCTCCCCCCACTCCTCAATTGAGACACACTAAAACTCAATTGAGACACACTAAAACTTCAGAGTTTTTCTCTCTTTTTAGAAATTCTTACTCCTACTGAGGATCGTGCACTAATGGTGAGGGGTGGTGAGGGAGTGAATCTACTTTAAGGAAAACACACAGATCTCGATATTTTCAGTTTAATGTTTTCTTTATTTTCAGTAATTCATTATTTAAATTATTATTTCTATTTTATTGTTATACTGCAAATATCGTTGTAATTTTTATTTAAATTGTAATATTAGTTCCTGTAATTTTCATATTGATATAATTCTCATTTTTAGTTATCTGTTCATCTATATTTTATATATTTTGTCTAACAAAAACAAACTTGAATTAGGTATAATGTATAGAATAAACAGCTTTCCAAGACTTCCATACTTGCTGGATTCCTCTAATTAGTTTATTTAGTTATTAAAAAGATAAAAAAGATTACAAAGCCACATAAACATTAACCGGAGATCACTGAAGGGAATTAGCATTATATATACATGTAGTTGGTCGAAGTCCTTACATCTATCACATTATTGACTGCTGACCACAGGATGGATTACGTGATGTTTATATACGACAAATTTTTGTGGGTCCCTATGATTATCATGCGTTTGCATGATTAATAATGTCGAACTCCATCATTAATGATGAAGTCCAACGTTTTACTTCGCTAATTAAAATAATGAGACAATAATGGTATTTTTATACCAAGAAAATACATATCATTTATAACTCAAAATCTTAGGAACATTACGTTGTGATTTCAATGCAGTTTTTCAGACAAATGTTTTGTGATCTTTGATGCCATAATTAATAACGCGCGGAGGAGATAATAATTAACCAAAGTGGTCCTTGAGTAATTATATAATTAGAAAATCAATCGCAATGTCGATTTTCTCTGTTCATTAGGTGAGATTCCCATTTATAAGACCAGCCTGGTCTCCTCAAAGATCATGAACAACCTAAATACTCTTATATAAATTGAATAGCAATCTAACTATAGTACATTAAACTTTCAAATGTGTCTCCTCCATCAAAAATAGTTCCCAAATTGAACGGTCGTTTGCTAGCTAGTCAGACTACAACCAAATCTAATATATTTCACTTCTCAAAGATTGAGAATATAGGCAATATGTGTTAATTTCTAAAAGAAACTCGTATGAAGAGATTAAACATGTGACAAAGTGAAACCCTAGGATTTAACAATTAGATGCGTGAACAAACACTCATATACATCTATGGAATCATTTTATATCAGATTTTCGATATCATTGAAGCTTCCTTACTTTCATTTCAAATGAAGACTCCAACGCTGCGAAGGTTATATCTTTCGTGAATGATACAAATATGACAGATGCCACAATAATTGTTGCATCAGTAGCTGTTTACTAAGTCCCACATCAATTATGGGTTAAAATTTGTCTTTTATGGATTTATATATTGCTTTTTTACTTGAATCCCGTCATTCTAATTATCTTAAATTAGAAACTTTCGAACTTCAAATCCTGTCTTTTATGCAAGAATAAAACACATTATATATATATATATATATATATATATTTTATACAACCTATAAGCCCCTCAAACCCTAACCCACCCCACCCATCCCAATCCTCCTAGTGCCACTAAACTTTGTTTGATGTGAGAGATAATTTGAAAATTTTTCTTTTTGTTATAATTAATTATAAATACAGAGAATAAAAGTCATTCATTCATTTACACTTTATATTCAAACATTAAAAAACAAAATCAGATTAGAGCCATTTTCGTCATTTCTTTCCTTAAATCTTTCCAAGTCTGTTAGATAGATTAGATGCAAGTCTTAGAAAAAAAAAATGTTTAGCAAGTGTTTAACCATTGTTGATGTAATGATCCTTGAACAAGGTATGTATAATGTATAGAAAATGCTTCTACCCTCATTTAATTAACATCCTAATCTAGTATTTTAGATCCTATTATAATTTGTGTTCAATTGCTTAAGAGCACACTTTCAGTATCTTGCTTGTTGATATTGCAAGCACATTACTTAAAAAAAGTCAATATTAATATAATTAATTTAAATATTGAAAAAGGATTTTACGTAAAAATAATAAAGTTATCTGATTGTAACTCACGAAAATTTAAATTTACTTTTGATTCATATCTCTAGAATGTTGATACAGTTCATTGTTTAGAGCTTTTAAATATTTATTTTATTATTTTTAAATTTTATTAATCTATATTTATATTATCCAAATTTTTAAAATGGGGATCAAAGTGCCATAAATGGGAGTGTGAGGATTTAACTGTACAAACAAAACGGGTCTTAAAATGCTAAGAAAATGAGAGTTTGGAAACGTAATTGTCTAAATTTTCCAAATCGAAATCTAACTGCCAAAGGTCAAAAAGTACGGGAACACCGGGTGAAAAAAAAAAAAAAAACCTTATTATTATTGTTACTAGTATTGATTCAAAAAGGGGCAAGCTGTTTATGCTTATGTTGCAGTTGAATATGGAATATGAAGATTTTGAATTCTTAACACCATTAGTAATGTCTTTTGGTGACGCACATTAAAAGAGCAGTATATACAGGAAGGCATCTTTTTTTTTTAGTAGAAAACAGAGGGAGACCTGTTTTCAAAGGAATAGAGAATGTATCTAACACTTCATCACCGCCAAAAACCACCTTGGATTACAATATCATATGCAAAATACATGCTCACAATTTGAACTCACATGTGGAATGGAAGTTCTCTGGTTTCTAGCTTATGGTGCATTTGGTTGCAGTAATAGAAAATAGTAATAATAATGGGATTTGAAAGGTTATATTATTGACAATTATAATATTATATTAATTATATTGCAACTATTAATATAATTATAATATTAACAATAATAATATCTAAGGGTAATTATGAAAAAAAAGTAAAGAGCTTCGAATGAATATTCCTCCCATGAGGAAAGAATAATGATTCATCCATTTGATAAAAAATAATTCCCTTTTGAATGACTATTTCTCTTCCAAAAACCAACCAAACATAATAATGAAACTCCATTCATTTCCTTTCCATTCCTTTCTCTGCAACCAAACACAACCTTAGGTCAAAGTAAGAAGGTAGAACTAGCAAAAAAGAACACATGACTTTATCAAGGCAACGGCGTGAAAGTTGTATATGTAATATTCACCAATTCATAATTAAAATTATTCTATTTGTCCTTATAAATGAATTAAAGTGTTATAAATGAATTAAAATGTGGCACCATATGATCATTATGAACCACAGATTCTCATGTATTGTGGAGACTTGTTGTTGCTGCCAAAAAGGTTTGTGCAGAACACTAGAGGTCAGCCATGGGATAGAACCATGACACAAGGCAACTATAATGCTCCAACCTCGGATTGTTGGTGAACAACATTATAAAACTCGGCCTGTTTCTAATGGAATAGAGGAGACTGCCACCAAATAACTATGTATGGTTTAAGGCTTTCCTTTTACTTTTTAAAAATTTTAATGGCAGTGCTTAACTACAAGTCTGCGACATTGCTCTAATAAGAATCTAGCAATTTAAAACAACATAGTAGATTCATCAAAAGCTAGAGTCTAAGAGCAAACAAACAAGTCCTGTCTCATTCAAACAAAACCAAACCAAACCAAACCGAAGAGAGCAAATCCTTGCAAAATGTCATAGTTTCTAGAAGTAGGGGGGAAAAAAAGTGAAGCAATACTGCTGGCTAAGTAAATTCGCCGTCATTCAGTCAAAAAAGAAAAGAAAAAAAAAGGAAGTAAATTCGTAGCTGTGAAGAAATGAACAAACCGGAATCACTTCCTAGTATTGTAGCTGGAAATATGGTGGATTGCTGCTACTAACAATAAAGAGTAATAACATCAGTATTATGCTATTTAGTATTTACTCTAGTTCCTCTTGTATGCGACTCACCAAGTCAAATATACAGTTGAGTTTCTTGTTTCAAGAAGTGAGATTTCCTTGCATACTTTACGTGATCAGTTATGACCTTTGTCAAACCTATCCAACTAGCAAAACATGTTTTGGGGGCATCCAAAGTGGCAGCTGTACTGCGAGGGCAGGAAAATTGGATTTTCTGAGGTGCTTGCGTGCTGATTGGGCTATTGATTACCCAATTATTGTCCCCCATCCCCGCCCTTTTCGGAGCGGTTCCCTGCATGACCCTATTCCCATAGGAAATGCTGTCATCTATAAATGCTACAATGTTGTCGCACATATGATGGTTTTTGTTGATGGTATGTTTTAGTCATATGATATTAGCTAAAAAGAAATTTATTAGCCCAAAAAAAAGAAAAAAAGAAAAAAGAACAGAAAAAAGAAAAAGAAACAAAAACAAAACTTGCACAATGTTAAGCCCAAGCAATCTCTATAAATCCAATGAGGGACGGAGTTTTCTCAACATATCCTTTTCTATTCCTTAACTACACCTAAAAACCATCCTATCTGCACAATTGTTAGATTTGTTTTTCTCGGATAAAACAAATTACAAACCATCTTAGGATGATTCAATCAGCTCAAAAACAAAAGCAAATTAAAATGTTGTTGGCTATATCAAATAAGTGTGACCCTGGCCTTACCATTTCTTATAAAATAACTCTGCAGACTTGTCTTAACACAGTCTTCAAAGTTTTCTATTGCAACTTCAGCCGTGTCTTGTCGCCAACATTTCACCGGCGACAACGAGCAGCAAGCAGTTCTATTATCTTCCTCTTCCTTGTCTTCAGAATTAGCAGGCACACCATAGTAGAACTGCAAAAATTAACTGCAAGAGATCAAATTAATATAACAAACTAATTAGTCTGAGAAGAGGAACAAAGAAAAAGTGTTTGATGAAACTTACGAGCAATATTGTTTCAAGTTCAACCATATGCGGAGCACTAAGTTAGCTATCAAGATTTAAGGGAACAATTATCGTCAAAATTATTTCTCTCAGCCAAGAATTTGTTAAATAGCAATAAAAATTCACAAAGGTATTGTTAGAGTACAGAGAACGAACGTTTATTAAGGGCTTTGTTGTTTTGGGAAAAATATGTCCGACGAGGAATGATATAGTCTCCGGATGAGGAGCAAGCCAAAGCAAGACATCAACCAATTCCAAAATTCCATCGGATCGGACGGCCGAAACTTGTATCTCTAAATGCTTGCCGCCATAAAGTGGAGGAATCAAGGTCTTTCTCACTTGTTCAGGATAGAGGAAGCACTCCTTGCCACCGAAAAAAAAAAGGCCAGAAGTATTAATATTGGTGGGTATAAAATGATAATGATAAAAAGATAATATAACTTTAGAGATTAAAAAAAAATAGGTAAAGTTTTACAAAACTTAGACAGTACATGATATACATTCATCTGTTCATAATTAAATTTTCTATAACTTGTACATTTTTTTTTTTTTGGTATAACATGCATAATATAGTACACATGTTTACCCCGGTTAAGTAGCCGAATTTGATATTGATTGTGTTGCAATACGCAAAGCAGCTGAGGAATTCCATAAAGAATTTGTGAAGCCCTTGAGCTTTGTTGTCCAATTGCTCAAAGTAAATCTCCACAACCACAATTTTCAGTTTAGAAGATATGAGTAAAGCCGGAGGTGAGGACACCAACATCCCACTATACCTGAACTCGACCAGATTTGGACTTTCGATCTCCATGGAAGGCAACCTTAAGCAACTACTAAACTCAATCCTAATTTTCAAGGCAAATTTTCATGGGCTTGTACAATGTTAAGAAACAGCTTTTGAATTCCAAATTCTCTAAGCATGTAAGCCCCGAAAGGTTATGCTCGATCCACCTTTCCGTTACACCAGCGCCGCTTAAGATGAGATTTTTGAGCTGCTTGCTGCCGTTAATGTCGATCCTACAATGCCGCCCACCGTAGTTTAATCTCCCCACGTATTCAAAATATTCGAGTCCCGGCACAAGAACATCAACACTTTCTAGGGGTATGCAGTTTTTCAACTCCAAACACTCAAGGTGCTCGTTGTTTATACAAATATTCTTCATTGTTTGGCAATCTTCGAGTATTAGAGTGTTGAGCAATTCGATTTCAGAAACGTTGTTTCTAAACCACTCGTCAGTAATCTTCAGCCGGCGCAATTCCACGAATTTAAGAGACTTACGAGAAGCGAAATCGATATCGATCATCTCATGATCATACTGCTTGATCGTCCCGGTGTACGAGAACGATTCGAGAGAAGTCACTTCTCCGTCGACGTGAATCCTCTCAAGTCCATAGCAATTGTGAATGGATATTTCTTTCATGAGTTTAGCACAACTAGAGACCTCCACACTTTTTAAACCGGTGCAAACATCGAGATAAAAATCCTCGATCAACGGGCAACCTAAGATCAAATCCTCAAAACCACCGAAGACAAGCCCACACAACTTCAAGCTTTTGATTGTTTTGGCTGAAAACATGGTGTTTAGAAAACAACTACGTTTAATTTCTCCGACCAATACATTTTCCATCCCGTATTGCCGGTAATCGCCATTGCAGCGTATGATCAGATCTGTGATTTTCTTCCCTATGGCAAAGTTCACCAAGTACTCAAGTAGCTCAGTGACGGCGTTAGATGCCGTGATTAATGTAGAACGATAATAATATCTCACTCCGGTATCGCAAAGGTAGACGTCGAAACTCAGGCTTTTCAAATTGGTTTCCAAGTTAATAAAACGTTGTTCAACAGAATTTCGCACGTAATCCAAGATATTATCGTTATTACCGTCATACTCGGAGAGGGAGTAAAGTAATTCGAAGTCGAGTAATGGGAAAGAGGGGTATGTAGACGACAGTACCGGGCGGCTTCGGCAGGGGAAAGAAACGACATGATTTCGTGGATCATGTCTTCCGGTAGGTTTGACAGCCGATCCATCACCATATCAATTCTCCTCTTTTGCTTCATTGCTTTGGTTTCGTCTTCGTTTTGATTCCCCCAAACCCTAGGCTATGCTAAAAAAAAAAATTTAAAATTAAAAAAAGATTATGCGGATGCCTAGGGTGAGTCAAGAATAATATAATAAGTTTCCACCCTTCACTCTTTTTTTCTCTTTTTTTTTTAAAGGTTATTTATTTATTTATTTATAGAATATATAACAAAGTTTATTTTTATTTTTCTTTTGGAGAATACATACAACATTTTTCCTTTCGCTATATGGACACTTTTATGTTTGGAAAGGCTCTTTCTCACTACCAATAAGTGATGTTGTTTTACTTGTTGTATTAATTTTTCAAAAGTCTAATTTATAAACGGGAGCGGTTATGTTTCTTAGGTTGCAAATTTTAATGTAAAAATATATATATTAGACTGGATAGGGAAAAAGAAACTTTCTCTACCGTAAATAATCCCTTATTAAAAATAGGGTTTTTCTAAATTTATAATTTATATTTTAAGGTTATCAAAAAATAAAATTGATATTTTGAAATGTATTACATTTATACCTTGAGATTTCGCATTTATGCTCAATTCATACCTCTTATTTATCAGTGGTCAATTTTGACCAAAAAAGTCTTAGGGCCTATTTGGTAGCATTTTCATTTTCGTTTCACATTTTTCGATGCAAAAAATTGAAAACGGAGATAAAAAAACGTGTTTGGCAAAATTTGTGTCAGAAAACAAAAACGAAAATGGCTTTGTCGTTTTCCGGAATTTTGAAAACGGAAAAAAGCCGTTTTCATTTTCTTGTTTTCATTTTCAGTTTCTTCTTCTCCTTTCTTCCTTGATCATCCTCCCGTTTCTGCTTCTTCCGATTTTTTCTTCCCCTTCAGCCGAGCTCTTCTTCCTCCTTCCCTTTCGTTCTTCAGCCGAGATCTTCTTCCCGGCCGAGCCCCGGCGTTCTTCTCGCCCAAGAGTCGCGCCGTTTGCTTCTCACCGGAGCACCTCCGTTCGCCTGAGCTCCTCCGGTCTCTTGTTGCCCAATCTGCGCCGTTCTCTGTTTTCTCACCGAGGTATGCCCCTAGCCAAAAATATTTGAACGTGTTTGATTTTTCTGATCGATTTGGTCGAGCAATTTGTTTTTCTATTTTTTTATTTTTATTTTCCGGTTGTCTCGCCGTTTGATTTGCTTATTCAACCAAATCGGTTGCTGTTTTCCGTTTGATTTGGTGTTTCTTTTCTACCCAATGCTTGATCTGATCTGGTTTTTTTTTCTGTTTTTTTTCTTTTTCCCCTGGAGGCCCCCGTTGGGGCTGATACAGCCCCTGGGGGCCTCCCATTGGGCTGTATCAGCCCCTGGGAGGCACCCCCGTTGGGGCTGAATCAGCCTCTAGGGGCCTCCCTTTGGGGCAGGCCTCGGAGGCCCCTAGTGGGGGCTGAAATTTAGCCCCCATCAGCCCCAATGGGGGCTGATTATCAGCCCCCGTTGGGGCTGAATCAACCCCTGGGGGCCTCCCTTTGGGGTTGGCCAGGGAGGCCCCCAATGGGGGCTGAAAATCAACCCCCATATTTTCAGCCCCCATTGGGGCTGAAAGTCAGCTCTGACGGGGGCTGAAAATCAGCCCCCATTGGGGCTGATTGTCAGTCCCATTGGGGCTGAATCAACCCCTGGGGGCCTCCCTTTGGGGCTAGCCAGGGAGGCCCCCAATGGGGGCTGAAAATCAGCCCCCATCAGCCCCAATGGGGGCTGATTATCAGCCCCCATGGTGGTTGATTGTCAGCCCCCATTGGGGCTGAATCAACCCCTGGGGGCCTCCCTTTGGGGCTGGCCTGGGAGGCGGGAGGCCCCCAATAATGGTCCGCCCCCATCAGCCCCAATGGGGGCTGATTATCAGCCCCCATGGTGGTTGATTGTCAGCCCCCATTGGGGCTGAATCAACCCCTGGGGGCCTCCATTTGGGGCTGGTCAGAGAGGCCCCCATCCGCCCCAATGGGGGATGATTATCAGCTCCCATTGGGGCTGAATCAACCCCTGGGGGCCTCCCTTTGGGGCTGGCCTGGGAGGCCCCCAATGGGGGCTGAAAATCATCACCCATCAGCCCCAATGGGGGCTGATTATCAGCCCTAATGGGGGCTGATTTTCACCCCCCATCCTCCCCAATGGGGGCTGATTATCAGCCCCCATCAGCCCCCATGGGGGCTGATTGTCAGCCTTGATGGGGGCTGAAAATCAGCCCCCATCCGCCCTAATGGGGGCTGAATCAACCCCTAGGGGCCTCCCTTTGGGGCTGGCCAGGGAGGCCCCCAATGGGGGCTGAAAATCAGCCCCCATCCACCCTAATGGGGGCTGAAAATCAGCCCCAATGTTGGGGCTGAATCAACCCCTAGGGGCCTCCCTTTGGGGCTGGCCAGGGAGGCCCCCAATGGGGGCTGATTGTCAGCTCTGATGGGGGCTGAAAATCAGTCCCCATCAGCCCCCATAGGGGCTGATTGTCAGCCCCCATAGGGGCTGATTTTCAGCCCCCATCCTCCCCAATGGGGGCTGATTATTAGCCCTAATGTGGGCTAAAAATCAGCCCCCATCACCCCCAATGGTCTGTGTGTGTATATACTTTACAAATTGACATTTATTTTAATGATGAAAGTGTTGTTTTAGATGTGTGATAAGGATGATAATACAAAATGGCCGGCCACAATTGAGGATTTTTATGTAGAACTGATATACGAAGAGTCAAAGACTGGGATTCAAACATCCACTCTAGACAGAAAAACGTGGATGAAAATTGCTAATGAAATAGCAATTAAGTTTGGTAAGCATTTCACAGCAGACCAGCTTAAAGCAAAGTGGAATAGGCTTAGACGTAGCACAAGGGGGTTTAAGGCATTAATTGAAACAACAGGATTTGGTTGGGATTCTGAGACTAACACTGTCACAGCTGAAAAAGAAGTATGGGATTCATATGTGGCGGTAAGTTTTGATGTTCTTAACATCTTATGTTATATGAAAGAGTTGAATTGGTGTTTGGATTGCAAATGAGTATTTACTCTTATTTTCTTTATAATGTCAGAAACATCCTGAGGCTAAGAAATTCAAGAAAGGGGGTTTACAGCACTTTGTACAACTTTCCCAGATTTTTTTTGGGACTATTGCTACTGGACAGGGGTCAATGAATGCACATACTGCCGTCAATGTTTTGAATGCGCGAAAAGGGCGGCCACAATACCGGAAGAGGTGGAGGAGGGTACAGGAGACTCGGATGAAGTCCGGAGTGCAGAAGACAATAGAAACAGACGGTCTCAG
>NW_010364290.1:877812-887827 GCF_000414095.1 Morus notabilis
TTAACATGACGAGAATATGTTTTAGAACAATTACACGGACATCCCGAAAATTTGTTTGAAATGTGTCGTATGCATCGAGACACGTTCGAAGCAATTGTTCAGTTAATTCGAGGCCGCAATCTACTGCCTTCTTCAAGTATTTCAGCAGAAGAATCTCTAATGATGTTCTTAAGAACGGTTGCTCACTCAGATCGCAATAGAGAGATACAAGATAGATTTTGTCATTCTGGAGAGACAGTACACCGGCATTTTGATAATATGCTTACCGCTTTGTCTGCGTTAGCACCTGATGTTATAAAACTACCAAATATGAACATTGTCCCCCCAGAGATTCAACACAACCCTAAGTACTGGTCATGGTTTAAGGTACAATCTGACTCTGCTCATATACTACTAATATGACAAATAATTTTAAATTAATTGTAACTCACGCCTTATGTATTTTAATAGGATTGTATTGGTGCAATAGACGGTACACACTTTATGGTTGTCCCACCTGCACATCAATAGACAGTCTACAGAGGAAGAAAACATTCGTGTACTCAAAATACAATGGCGGCGTGTAGTTTTGATATGCTATTCACTTATGTCAATACCGGATGGGAAGGATCAGCTGCTGATTCCAGAGTGTTAACTGAGATTTTAAGAAATCCAGATGACCCATTCGTGGCGCCACTCCCACCAAAATATTACGTTGTGGATTCCGGTTACAGCAACACGCAAGGCTTTTTGGCACCATTTCATGATCAGAGGTACCATATTCAACAGTTTAGAAATAGTGGCCAACCAACGGGACCACAAGAGTTATTCAATTATTATCACTCCTCACTGCGTAATTGCATAGAGAGGTGCTTTGGGGTCTTGAAAGCAAGGTTTAAAATTCTTAAGCATATGACAAACTATTGGATGCCAAGACAAAATAGTATACCAATAGCTTGTTGTGTGATCCACAATTTAATTAAGTTGCACGCGCGAGATGATCCCCTATTTAGACAATATGAGGTCGATTTGCCCGTAGAAGATATTGAAGGAGAGGGAGAACAAGAAGGGCAACAGGAACAACAACATGGTATGGATGCATAAGAAGCAGAAACATCTGAAATGGATGGTCGGCAACAACGTAATTACATGGTTGATTTTAGGGATCATCTAGCTAATCAAATGTGGGATTCGTATAGGCGACAATAATTTAAGCTAATATATTGTAATTTCCATATTTTATTAATTATTTTATTAATTATTAGTGTTTTTATTTAGGATTCAATTATTATTTATTTAATATATTAAATACCTATTACATGTTTTCAAAAATGAAACCAAACGCATTTTCAGTTTTTTTTTTTTTAAACTGAAATCAATCTCTAAATAAAACTACCAAACGCATTTTCAGAAATAATTCAAAAATGAAAATGAAAACGTTTTCATTTTCATTTTCGTACAGAAAATAAAAACGTTTTGGAACCAATTCCAAACGCACCCTTAAACATCCTTAAAGTATGTTTGGCAGGAGGGAGAGGGTCCATTATTTGGTTAGAGAGAATTGGGACGGGGGAGGAGACTTGGAAGGAGAGAGGGCCCACCATTTTGAATCCTTTAAAGGATTCAACAAATCTATCTAATTTTAAATTAAAAAGACCATATTATCCTTCAAAAGAAATTATTATAACAAATAGTAAAATGAACAATACAGTAGTTAGATAAATAATTATCATCCATCCTTATAACTCTCCATTCTTTTTACTAAACAACATAAAAGATTACTATAATTTTCTCCATCCTTCCAACTCTCCATCATTTCTACTCTCCATCCTCCTACCAAACAAAGCCTTAAAGAAAAGAGAATAAGAATAAGAAAATAAAAATAAAAATAAAAATGTGAAAGAGATTTAGGTCAATTTCATAGTTAAAATCAAGCTTTAACCGAAAAAGGTAAAGATTTTACATATGAGTTTGAAATGTGAAGGTGTATATTTGATATACTTCAGACAAGATATGACTTTTTAATCACCTCAAAATGCATGGTATAAAAATGAAAAATAAAAAACCTTAAATATATATATATATATATATATTTAAAAAATCAATATATATGGACGAGTTTTAAATAGTTACGTTTCCATGATAGTTATCCATCAAACATAGAAATTTAGTTACCTGACGCAATAAGATTCTAATTTTATTAATTGTCATAAGTTTTTATTAAATACTCAATCTATTATTACAATTGTCTATTTAATATCTTACAGCTAAAATAATACCATTAAAACCGCACCCATATTATTAAAATATAGATCTCTTTTTTCTTTGTAGAGAGCAAAAGAAAACCTCTCTTTTATTATATTTGTTATGAATTTTTTGCTCTAATCTCCATATTGAGAGAGATTGATATTAGAGTATTTGAATGATTTGAAATCATTCCTTATTCTTTTTTCTCATACTAAACGGTTATGGGTATTAAAATTCTTTCCCTCACCTCTTTCCATCCTTTTACTTTTCTTTCATATCAAACAAGCGCTAAAAGTTTATTCTATGATTAAAAATATTCCTGTACACTCATTCTAACGTTTCGAAAGAAGCATTACTCTTATAGGTGGTTGTAATCAAGTTTTGAAATAGACAACCATTATGAAACTATAGTATATGAGCCCTTTATCTCCATATGTAATAAGTGAAAGTGAGGAAAACTGAACAAAATTTAACGTGTTAATTGTAACCAATTAAAGAATTTGGATTATTTCGTCAAGATTAAAAAACTAAATACCAAATTTTTACTTTCTAGATAGTTTAAGGACTATCTATATTAATTACTCACGTTTTATGTCATTTGTAAGTCTATCTTATATACATGTTACAATCTTTTTATTTTTCTTTTCGGTTTCAGTGTTAAAGTAAATAATCACCTTATTAAATATGCTATTTTACTCTGTTAGTGCATTTTTTGTGTTGGCTTATTTTTGACAAATTGGTTGTAAGATTGGTTGGCATTGTAAATTGGTAGTCCTCTTAAAAAAAGTTTAGTTGTCATGTTTTATTGGCTGCAAATCAAAGATCTTGATTGCTGAAAATTAAGAGTGGACTTTCTGAAGCATTATGGCTGACTCTTCTAAGGAAAGAATTGTAAGAAATATTGGGAATGATTGTCTTCTTACTGTCATTGGGGTTGGTGACCTGATTTGTGGTGTTAATGGAGGAGATATTACCATGATTGGATGTGCTTATCGTGGATGATTGAAGGGTGTGATCATGTAATGGTATATACAGTGGTATGAGAATTTTGATGTGGTCAAGAACGCGAGGTGAATAATATGTGCTGAATACAAAAAAAGCAAAACACATGAGGTAAATTGATAATTTGAGATTTACCTATTTATTAACATCCCGAAAATTCCGATCAATTTTTTCTTGTTTCCCTAAATAATAATAATAATAATAATAATAATAATAATAACTTCCATCTCCCAAAACTCCTCCTTTTATCATGCGGCCCCCACAGCTTACGGACCAATGGAAATCAAAAGGCCTTCGAAGCTTTGGCTCTAAAGTGCGCCATGTGTACCGTATATAATCCCCCTTCATTCAACGTCACTCTAATTTTGATTAAGTTTTGTATAAGGATTTAAACTATGTGATTTAAATTATTTTTAATTTATATGTACTTTTTATAAAAAAAATATTATAATAAATCATAAATTATAATTTAAATCAGAGAATGAATTTTTTTATCAAACGTCTTTTTATTTTTGAATTTGATTTATTCTTTTTTGAGTAAAACACGTAATTGTGGCAGAGGGAGGAGAGAGAAAGAGACACGTCATACATGTGAACGTGTACGTCGTAGTAAAAGCCAACCGCCAAAAAGCCATCGGTCAGAAGTCGGAACCCATTAGATTGGGCAGTGGCCGCCTCGAAATTCGCGCTTTAAATTTAACTCAACGCAAGATGACCTTTGCTGCTATAAATACCCCTCCTCTTCCTCTTAATTACCGCTCTGCCCCTTTCCCCATTTCTTCTTCTCCTTCTATTCTCTGTTTCCCCTTCGCCTCTCACCATCGTCGTCGTTTTCGTCTCTCTCCTGTTCTCTGCTTCTCTGCTTCAGGTATTAATCTCTCTCTCTCTTGTCGTCGTTTGGAAACTGGTCGTCGTTTCAGGTTTGAGACTTTGCAGCTTTTTTTTTTTTTTTCCTGAGATTTGGATCAGGAATCTGCTTCTCCGATATTATTTCTGTGGCTGTGAATATTTCTGTATTTTTCTTTTTTGTAACTTTTGATCGATTATTGGATATTATCAAGTTTTATGCTTTTTGGTTCGCTTTATTCTTGTGGTGATTCGTACAGGAATATTCTACATAGAATACGATTTGCGATTGTTCGCATTAAGCTATGTTGAAGCATTGATTCTGGTGTTTGGTATAATGTCCTGTATTAACTATTAGAATAGTTGTTAAAATGAAGAAACTTTGGTACATTCTTTTGAAGCGAATAACTTTAACTTTATGTTATTTCTATAAATTACTATTATACATCATTATATATATATATATGTTTATTTTGGTGTTTGGCTTGTGTTGTGATGCAGAGATGGATGCCCCTGCTGGTCAGAGTCTGTACCCGTTGCACCGTTCTAAAACTATACATCTGGTATGTGCAAAAAAAAAAAAAAGAAATCTAACCTATTTGCATTATGAAATAAATAGATCATGATGGGCTCAAAATTTCTTTGATTCTGTATTTTTTTTTGGATTGGAGTATTTTTTTTTAAAAAAATATAGTAATAGTAATTTGTACAGGTGAGACATGCTCAAGGCATTCACAATGTTGAAGGGGAAAAAGACCACAATGCTTACTTGTCTTATGACCTTTTTGATGCACACCTTACTCCTCTTGGCTGGAATCAGGTAATTTCTGTTCCGACATGTCCTTTTAACGAATCGGATATAGTTTGAGGTAAAACTTATCGTGAAAATTATGGTACATCCCAACATTTTAGGGCCCAAATCTTAGTCGCTAGATGATTGAGAGAAACAAACTCAGTTGTTGAAAAAAAGTTTTCTTTTGTTCCTTCTTTCTGTTTTCCTTTCTCCTCTGCCTTTGCAATTGCTTTTCTATGAATGAAAGGTTTTTTATTATATTATAAAATAGAATACAAAAAGTTTTTGGCTAAAAACTGAAAATACAACTGCTCATATAGTTTGTTTTCATTGTCAACAACTGAAATTGGACTTTATTGTTACCACCTGGGTGGATTTATAATCTAATATAGTTTATGAGACATGGACCTAAGTCCTAACACCCAGTCCCCAAAAGATTCTCTCATTTTATGCTTCCTCTAGCATTCAAGATTTTGTGACTTATTTTTGTGGTATATGACAGGTTGATAATCTCCACAAACATGTTAAAGCGTGTGGGCTTTCCAAGAAAATTGATCTAGTCATCACTTCTCCTTTGTTAAGGTATTACTTCACAGGAATAGAGTTTCTTTTAGCACGTTTTGATTCTACCTTGTGTGACTGGATCATTGCTAATTTGTGTTTCATTGGGTCTTATCTTTTAAAATCAATCAAGTTATTATTTTCAAATGTCACCATTCTCCGGCAATCATTTAGTATGAATCAGATGATAAGTTTGTCATAGCTTACTACCCGAACATACACATTCATCATCAGAAAACATTTATCAAGTCCTTGGTTTTTAGTATGTAGATTCTACTTACTCAGGTATGTGAAAATTTTACTATCGAGGCAAAATCGTTGATTGGGGTGGCTCAATGTGCTATGCAATCTAGATTCATCATTATAATAATTAACAACTTAGAAAACAGTAAAGAAATGTATTTGCTCATCGTAAATCAAATGCTTCGTAACAAAGCGTAACGGAAAGAATTAATCACGTAGTACAGCTTTACTAGGATAATAAACACCATCGCATAAAATATCCATTACAAAAACATTCCTCACTTTTTTTGCTCGGCTCCCATACATTATTCCTTCGAGATTTAAAACTAAGTTCGTTGGAAAAGGCCTTGGGATTAGCCTGTTTCTGGAGAAATTTAAGTGTTTTGTGCTGTCTGCTTATTGTTATGTACTTGAGCTTATTAATTCTTTTTTCTGTGTTGGAATTTGTTGATTTAATTATCTCTTCCAAGTCACCCGAATCTATGTTCCTTGGTGACCAATTATTTGCATTATAGGACCATGCAAACAGCAGTTGGAGTGTTCGGCGGTGGAGCCTACACAGATGGGATAAATGCACCCCCACTTATGGTGGCAAACGCAGGAAAGAGGGACCGTCCTGCAAGAACAAGTTTAAATTCCCCTCCATTTATAGCAGTAGAGCTTTGCCGAGAACATTTGGTATGTCATTTGCCCCCTCAAACTAGGGTTATGAAGTCAAAAAGTATATATGGAAAGAGAACAGATTTACCACCTAATTTAACTGATAGAAATCCAGTCACCAGTTTTGACTAGTCATTAACACTTAACCATGTGTGTGTTCTTTCTGTAGGGAGTTCACCCTTGCGATAAGAGAAGAAGCGTTAGTGAGTATTGTCCTCTTTTCCCTGCAATAGATTTTTCATTGGTAAGTATTCATCACTTTTATTAATCATTTGTAATGTGGAAAATCGTCTGTACCATTAGTTTTATTTTCACTGCTAGCATAGGTTGGTATTGAAACATTTTAACCGAGATTCTAATTTCAAATCTTCTTTAGATAGAAAATGATGAAGACATTTTGTGGAAGCCTGATGTTAGAGAGACAAATGAAGAAGTTGCAGCTAGGGGCTTAAAGTTTTTGAACTGGTGAGCTCCTTCATGCCAAGATCAATAAGTACACCAAAACAAAAGAATACTATTTCAACCAAGCCTTTGTTCTGGCTTTTGTGGTTGGATGCATTAGTTATTTCTTGCTTCTCTTACATGTCACTCGTTGTACTCTTGTTTTTTGGCTTACCTTTGTCTTTTGTTCGACCAACCGGAACAAACGTACTTTTTTTTTATGTGTGCCATTTTGTGTCTTCTAGAGGTGTCAAATATTCTTCTACAATGAGAAATTTTCATGCCTGACATCTTTTCGTTTGGACCAGGTTGTGGACACGTGAGGAGAGGGAGATTGCAATTGTTTCCCACAGTGGATTCTTATATCATACTTTAAGCAAATTCGGCGATGATTGTCATCCTACAGTGAAGAGTGAGATATGCACGCAGTAAGTGATAAAGGGGTCAAGCATGCTTATGTTTACCCACATTTTGAATTCATGCAGATATGCATTTAAGTTCCAATCTCTACGTTGCGCTAACTTGACGAATTGCAATGTGGTTGCAGCTTTGCTAATTGTGAGCTTCGTTCAATGGTTATAATCGATAGGAGGTAAGAAACTTTATTTTATAGAATCCCAAGTTGTTGTCTCTCTTTGCAGAGTATTTTATATCATTTTTGAGACGTTTCTGTGCAGTTTAATCGGATCAGGTTCTTCGACTACCAATTATCCCGGAAAAATACCCAAGGGGCTTGATCTTCCGAGTGATGTTGCTGAGGAGAAGCATCCAGAGAAGGGCGCACATAAGTAAATATTATTGCAGATTTGAAGCGCCCGAGGTTTAAGTAGGATTTTCAGCCTTAGCAATTTTTATATCGCCTCCTAGATTCAGATTTGGAGTGGGAAGATGAAACTTTGATGAGAGTCTTCTGGCTCAGTAATTTCTTCTAGGAATATAAGTATCACAGCTTTGAAGATTCTACACTTATTTGATTAGTTGAGCTCTGAAAGCCCTACTGAAGAGCTATGGACGTATTGATTAATCAGAGTCTGGTATTTTATGTGGCTCTGGAATTCAACAAATTTTTATTTATGTTCCGATTTTCTAAGCAGTAAAGATGCTTTCTTGAGACTATCTTTGCGAAAATATGCTGTTATTACTTTGTTGCTTTTGTGCTGCTGATAAGATATGCAACCAGTTGGCCATGTCAGTTTTTGTTCTCAAACAGAAGTTGGTCGTTTTGCGATGGTAATTACAAGAATATACACTTAACATTTCAATTATTTAAATGACCAACTTTATATTTTGGGGTATTACAAATTGATCATGACTTGAGTGAAATAATAGGTGGCAAAAAGGCTTTTGGGCGTTTATTAAACATCCGCTGTTTTATTGAAAGACTTAAGTCCGTTCACTTCACCGATTTGAGTTTAGAATTTGAGTTTTGTTACAGTAAAAAATTCTCAGAAATAGTCACATCTAACTTTTTTGTTACAATAAAAAACTCACATAAAATCACATCTTAACTCGAATTACAAACTTGAATCAGCGAAGTGAACGGGCCTTTAGATGATATTCTTAATAACGTTGGCCAAGCAGCGGAGTTATGACTGAACTCTTGCATCAAGTGTCAAGAAAATATAAACCTGAACACAATATTTTTCTTAAATGGGTTGACACTCAACACGACTGACCCGTATAACCCGTATAACGCATTTATCATGAGCACTGTTATTCAGTAGGGGTAGCAATTCGTGTCACGTGTCGTGTTTTGATCGTTTATTTCTAAATTTATAGTCAACCCGAACACGACCTGTGACACGAAATTTTTTAAAAACTGTAACATGACCACTTTACGAGTTGACACGACACGAAAATGATCCATGACCCGAAATTGACCCGTGAACCCGAAATTGACACGAAAATTGTGTACTTTTATTTAGTTTTTTACATATTAGAAATAACTTAAAATTCATAATACTCTAAAATACAATAACATCTATTGAAATTAGACAAATAATAATATAAGATTTTGAGTATAACTATCATGATATCATAAGTTCATAATAAAATTAAAAATATGTAATGAAAAATATACGTATTTTTTAGCTTTTTACGAGTTTCATGTCGTGTTCGGGTTAGATGGGTCCAACTTGAATTGACTCATATTTTTCGTGTCAATTTCAAGTCGATCCAATTCTAACCTGAACATCTTTTTTCTCAACCCTAACCCGATAAATTTGTATAATTTTCGAGTCGTATTATCGTGTCATAACTCATATTATCGGCCTTACTACTCGGCACCGTATTTAGGCATCTTCGCACAACACCGCGTGAGCTAAAGAGTGTCACGTTAGGTCAAAAATCATTTTTCTATTGAATATAATTGACACAAGTGTGACTCGTTTGACGTGATTATGACAAGTTTGATACAATAATAATGTCTCTTTGATCAATTTTTCTTTTCTTTAAAAAAAAAATGAAATTTAACCACTCAATTTAAAATTCATATTGTTTTATTTACTATTATATATAGCTTGTTCTTTTTACAACTAAAAATTTTTAATATAATATTTTTTCTTATAAAAATTTAAATTTAACTTTTATATAAAATTTAAATTTAACTTTTTTATAACAGTACTTTCTCTCAAATAAAAAAATCAATAATAATAATAATAATAATAACAATAACAACAACAACAACAACAACAATAATAATAATAATAATAATAATAATAATAATAATAATCATCATCATCATCATCATCATAATCATAATCATAATCATAATAATAATAATCATAATAATAATAATAATCATCATCATAATAATAATCATAATCATAATTGTAAAACCTAAAATTTGAAATGGGGTTAATTTGTAATTTTTAAAGACTTAAGTGTGAAAATTTTAAAAATCTGGGCCAAAATGTAATTTTTAAGAAATGTGGGGATTAAAAACGGATAATTAGACACTCAGTGAGTCCAAACTAGTATTAATGCCACTTGAGCGTGTTCCACCTCATCAGAAAAATTCAAAACACAAAAACCCACTTTCTCTCTCCTTCCACGCGTGCGGCCGTACACATCCGGGAAAGATTCCGGCGTCCGTTTCGACACCTCCCGGCTCGTTGGAAAGCTCTCGTCGAGTCGAGTCCGGATTGGTGTCTTGCGGCCGCCAACTCCGCCGGACGCCGCCACACTCGCCGGTCAAAGTTTCAAAAAATCTCGAAAACTTCCGATCGTGATATCTTCGCCGTC
>NW_010364290.1:887917-897532 GCF_000414095.1 Morus notabilis
GAGTCGGTGAGTCGTTCTGGGCCACCAGCCGTGGTCACCGCCGCCGCCTTGCCGGAAAACGAGCCGCCGCCGCCGTGAGAAAAGTGGGAGGATGGTTCCGGCGATCTAGTCGTTGGATCATTGTGATCTTGGTGTCAAAATGCTCAGAATCTCATGGGTAATGAAAGCCCCCAATCAATTTTGAAGATCCATGGCTGAAAAACAAAGATTCAAGGTTTGAAATTCGGCCGGAATTGAGGATCTCGATCCGAGTAGTTAGAGGCCGAATTTGGTAAAATTGACATCGCCATTGGATTCAGAACCATCGATTTAGGGGGGTTAGGACTCAAGTCCGCCGCGAGATTCTTCTCCGGAAAGATCCGCCGCCGTACCGCCGCCGCCGCCGCTGGTGGCCGGATTCCGGCGAAGCTTTGTTTCGCAGCTTCTCGACTTTCGGTTGACGATCCGTTTTGAGGTAGGGGTCCTATTACTTAATTTTTGTGGAGTTTTATTTAATTTAATTTATTTTGTTAAATTTGAGAAGATTTAAATTATATTACTGTTGCACGATATGACTTGAAACAGAACCATTAGGGGCCCGTCCTGTAATGTACAGCGTGGCCAAGAGATTTTAAAATAATTTTGGAAATTGACACAAAAGCATGGTTAGGAGAATGTAAACCGGACACGATGGTGAGATAGTGTGCTAACAGTAGGTGTGGCCGTTCACCATCCCTGGGTGTGAACCCGAAAAGGTAAAAGAGGGAGAGGTGATGACGCTCTCTGGGGTTGAGAATCCCCAAGGTTATTGTACAGTGGTTACGTCCTGGTGAGGTCCGGAACGACAGTTCACCCTCACCTGTGGTTCGAGAACTGATCTGGTAAGGACATCGAGTTAGAGTTCCCTGCCATCAGTCTCTCTAAGTCACCGCGCCCTTCGGGGGTTTATCGTCCCGAGTGTACGGACTAGATTATCTCACTGACACAGGTTTTCATAATTTATTGTGCATAAAAAGTAGAAATTACTAACCATGCAGGTTTAATTTGAGAAAGGTAAATAAAACTAATAGTAAGTAATAGTTCTCCTACTGAGCATTTCGTGCTCACCCCCTTTGTCCTCATTCATTTCCAGGGGGTGTACAGTGCAACCTTTCGGACGAGGAGTAGTCACCGATCAGCGTGCCCCTCGTAGAGGATCTACAATTTTCAGTTTTCTTCCTTAAATTTGTGTAAGACCTTGATTGGATTACTTTGGACAGAATTGTAACTGATGATGATGATCGTACTGTTAAATATTTTATTGGTGCTACATTATATTGTGGATCTAAGTTTTAACGTAACGATGAATTATGGGTTTTAATTGAGAGTTTGTTTTAAAGGCCCATGGACAGACATTGTTTTTATTTCAGGAGTTTTATTTTATTTTATTTCTATTTGCGCACCGTTACCGCACTTTTATTACATAACCCCCACTTAGGGGCGTCACAATAATAATCATAATAGCAATCATAATAATAATCTTTTCACCAAGAATAAGAGAGATGAAAGGGGAAAAAAAAAGTCTCAAAACCAAATACAATCTCTTTGGGCAAAAAAAAAAAAACAAAAAAAAAAAGGAATAGAGACGATCTTGATACCACTCAATACCAACCTTTGATCCTCTCAAAAAGAGGAGATTTTCTGAAGAAGAAAGGGCATTCTTGAGTGTATTTGTTCGACAAAATCAAAATGCCACATCTCAAATGAATAGGGTAGCATCTGAAAAAGATTTTGTATTTAGCACTCATTAATATTAAAACACGGGACATCAGCGTCATAAGGAGGCAGGAAAAAAGACAACGATCATGTGAAAAATGATGAACACCTGAAAACCACAATCGGTGCAACACAAATGACAGCATGAATAGAAACGGCAAAAACATTGAAAAAAGGACAATGAAAAAGATTACTTTGCCAATTTCACTTTATTGGATATTTATTTTGACAAACTTCCCCATCACAAATTAGTGCTAGTAGTTGAAGCAAAATTTTTCCAGTTGCAACCGTATACAAGAAAAATTTGTTCATCATACAGTTCTATTCTAGCTCTTCTCGATCCTCCAATCCATTTCGGACAGATCTATACTCAAATATCCTCTCTCTAGCCTTACTTGCCTGAAACATCAACACAGAAAATGCAATAAGTTTATAAAATTATGCTAAGTAATTCTAGCGCTATTTGGATTGGAAGGCTCAATTAAGATTTAGAACAGAATTTGTTTATGGAATTCGAGATTGACAGAGAGGTGACGAATTGAGATAGAGGGTAGACCTGCTTTTCCCAGTTTGTACAACTAGTAACAAGACACAACAGAAAAACTTGCACAAAAGCACCAAATTGTATGCCAATCCAGAGGCCTTTTCCTCTGAGCTTAAACCAGAAACCCAATGTTGCAGCTATTGGAATTCCACAAAGATAATATGCCCCAAGGTTTATGAAAGCCCCTATATGCTGCCACCCACATCCTCTAGCAACACCTGAATTAAATTTTTATTTAAAAAATCAATAAAAACAAAAATAAAAAAATGAAAAATTATATTTTATTAACAGAAAAGAGATGGACAAGTCATGTACTGACCTGAAAGGACCCCTTGTAAGCTGTCTAGTATAACAGATATACAAATTAGAGGAGCCATTTCTGTGACATAATCCACAACTTCCTTCTCATTGCTGAAACTGTAACCGAAAACACGGCGGCCGACAAAGAGTGATATGCTTATAATACTTGTCTCTATGATTGTCAGAAACATTAAGGCAAAGGTAACAATACGAGCAGCTTGTGCATTTCCAGCTCCTAGTTCATTTGAGACTCTGGTGCTGTTGGGAATCGACATGGAGCCACATTGATGTACATAGATGTTTGTGCAATAAGTTTGAATATTTTAATTGTATGTATCAATATTTATACATGTATTTCTTATGGCGTATTTACTGTATTTCCAGGGAAAAGGAGAAGAGCATACCTTCCTGCAGCACCTAGCCCATATGGTATTGTATACAATGTTGAAATGGTATTTAGGCTGTCATATGCAAACAAATGGGAAGATGACATTTCAATGAAAGGAATATTTTTGTGTGAAAGAGATAAAATAAAAATTAGCAGCAGAAAACTCACCACACAGAGAGAACTGAGGTTTCGAGCTGTGGATTTGGTAAGAGCCCAGACATCAAAATAAGCAGCTCAAATGACCACCACTCAAGGCTATGATAGACTCACCAATAAAATAATACAAAAATGAGAAGGAGAAAAGGATAAGAAGAATATATTAAATATAGAATGGTTCAGAAATGAAGTTAGAAATAAGTTACCATATCATTACTGTCGAAGGGATGGCAAAGAGAAAGAATTCTCGGATGCCTTGGAAAAGCTCCATAGAAATCGGAACCCGAGTTTTTGCACAAGAAGGACAAAATCTCATGTATAATACAAGTAAAATCACATTCAACCAATAGGAAATACTTATTGCCATTGCACCTCCAAGGTTCCCCAGGCCAGACTTGAAAATCAAAACCCAACTTAGAGGAATGTGGAAACAAAGGGTCACACAAGAGCTTATGAACATAGGAAGTATCAAGCTTTGGGTTTGAAAGTATCTAATAAGTGGTTGAAGAGTTGCATAAGCAAAAAGAGAAGGAACAAGCCAAATTGTGAATCTGCCAGCTTCATGAGAAATAAGAGGGTCTTGACCAATCAAAACAAGTAACTTTCCCATGTAGATCCAAATTAAAGATATAGGAAGGCAAACCAAGAACAAAGAAAATATAGCAGTGTAAGTTTGAAGTCCAAGTTTTTGATATTGCTCAGCTCCATATGCTTGCCCACATATAGTTTCCAGTGCACCTGCCATTCCTAACTGTTTAGAAACAGAAACATCACAGAACCTAGTCAGTCACTGGTGATTTCAGTCATATGATTTGTGTTAAGAATTAAATGTCCTAATGTTATACCACCATCAGCAATAAAAACGGAGAAAAAAATGCAAAAATAAGACCATACAAGATTTATGGTGATTCATTCTCAATGTAAGAGCTACGTCTATTTTTAGCTGCTATAGAAATGTGATGAAGAAGTTTATAAGATAAATTCATACACCTCTCAACTCTCCATATTTTCTTTAACCTCTCATTAACCCCAAATAGGTGCCCCTTTTATAAAGATGACTAAGACAACCGAATTTACAAATGTGAAATCCCTAGAGTTTGATCTAGACATTGTCTCTGTGTAAGACAATAATTATCAAGGCAATAATTAGGATCTAGAGCTTAACGATTTGCATCTTAAATAAAATCAACTTGATAAAACTTAACTAGACAATGTTATTAGAGTGCAAGTGGTCCATGAACAACAAGAAAGCCACATTGCTTCATATGTCAAGTAACATATACATGGAATTCAGCGAAAAAAATAAGGACATTAACATTTATATGGACATTAAAATTTCACTGCTCATTAGAACTTTAATTTTCTTTTTATATTCAAATAACATTAGCTACACATGGACATTAAAAGCCATAATCCATCACCGACATCATTGTACGTGTACGTGTGTACATTTAGAAAAATATTGTATAGCCCCATGGAATTATATCTCCACCCTCTCAAAAAAAGTGGGCTCCATTTGTGGGATTCATATGAGACTCACATATAAGAGCTACTCTTTATGAAAGGTGGGGATTTAGTCCTATAGGGACAAATAAGATTGCTAGTACATTTAAAGTCTAAGTTCAAGCATGCAAATTCATTCAAAAGATGAAAATTGTTAACACATCGATATCTCTCACGAGCAAAACGACTGTGGTGGATGAGTTATACTCCTCTTTTCCACATCATGTGTAAAAAGTACCGAAAAGAGCAATGCTATAAGACACTGATAGTGCTTGTCACTACTCGCTAATAAAATGTGAGTCCCACATCGTGAGACTTACATGTGGGGCACCAGTAGTGTCTCTGAGCATTTTTTACCGCAAAAAGTCTCCGTCAAATATAATAAAAAAATAATGTAATAAATGAAGGAAAAACAATGAACAAAAAAGAGCACCTCTTGTCACAAGAAAGCAAGATTAAAAATTTTCACAAAAGTCTCATAAACAAACAGCAAGAGGGAGATTAGTTTTACTTTTAACCCTTTCTATTAGAATTTACGTTGAAAGCAACAAAAAAAAAATGACACATTATCCCATTTAATCTCCTTTTTATCTTTTGCTTTTAATGAAAATAATAAAAAGCATTAAATTGGACTAGTTAGAATTTAAAAGGTAAAATGAGAGTTAAAAAAAAAAAAAAAAACGTCACAAGAAAACAAGACTCTTTGACACATTTTAATCGAAGATTCATAAAATAACTCTTTTTTTGTGGAAAAGCCTTTAGACTCGTGACAAAATAAAATATTTTCAGATCATGTGAAGTTCAGAAAGAAAACAGAAATAATAATATTTGCAGACATACAAAAGACAAAATTAAGAAGGTAAAGAAAGAAAGCATTAGAACTAACAAGAAGACTGAAGCCGGTGACCCCAGAGAGAGAAATGCCTAAGGCTGTGCTAGAGAGAGAAAGCTCGCCAAGGTGACCAACCATCATGACGGAAATGACCTGCAACAAATACTGCGACAAAATCACAGCCACAAGTGGTGCTCCTATGAATCCCAATCTCTTCACTTCTTGTAACAAAACACTCCATGTCAAAGCAGTACTTGTACTAGAACTAGTTGAGCCAATTTCTTCTTCTTCTTCTTCTTCTTTTGGCAATAATAGTAAACTCTCTTCTATGCTTCTTTTATGTCTGTCTCCTCCTACTTCTTCCATTGGAATTGCTCACTACCCTATTTTGATGTTTTTGGGATATTGACTAGACTTTTTGAGAGAGAAATAGAGAGTAAGAGTCCTTGTTTCGGATGTTATATATATATATATATATATATATATATGCGTGTGTGTGTATATTTGTCCGTTGTCCGTTGTCCTTGTAATATACAAACAAAATAGGGATAAGTATAAAATATCCTGAACCAAGATATAAAGAAGTATGATTTTAGCAGAGCCACAGGTATAAACTAAGACAAGATTTTGGACTAACGTGATAGATGAAATGAACTAAATTAAAGTTAAACTTAAGATTTATAGTTGTTTAAAATATAATCTCATGGATCTAATAAATAACAAAGTTATATTTTTTTTTTCTTTAAATGATTGGAATTTAATCTAATGAACTTTCAGATTGGACATATAATTTTTGTTAATAAAGACCATAATAAAAAGTTTAATCAAGTGATACTGCTTTTTTGTTGTTGTTGTTGTTATTGTTGATAAGAAGATATAAATAAATAAATAAGAGAATTTATATGAATAAAAAATAAATAATGTTTTCACTAGGCTCCAGTTTCCTCCAACCACTCAAGTGCATCATAGGCTACGGCAAAGAGGTTAATTGGAAGATCATGGTTTTATATTTTTCGTTTATTTTCCTTTTCTTTTTTTTTTTAATAACATACGTTAGTTTATCAATTTATCCTAAAAATTTAAGTTTAAAAGTGAGTTAACAATAATTTTAAGAAAATAGTAGAAAATAGGCCAATATAAAAACCTTAAGAAAGTATATAGGCCAATTTTTAGTTATAGAAATTAATAGGTCATAACTTGTCAAGTTATGGTTCATAACCAGATAAGTTATGAACAAACTTGTCAAGTTATGGTTCATAGCCAGACAAGTTATGGACAAAAACCGCGAATAACTTGTCAAGTTATGGTTCATAACCAGACAAACTATGGACGAAAACAGTAATTTGGCCTATTTATTAACTTATGTAAACTATTGGCCTATTAATTTTAATTCATCTCAAGTCTTGGCCTATTTCTCTCTTTCTCTTATAATTTTATACTTTAATACTCTCCCTCACGTGTGGGCTAGACAATAGGCAATCGTGTGGGTAAATTAATTAGAAAGCCCAACATGTGAATATTTAAACCCGAGATATATTAAAGACCCAACACATGATGATAATTTTAAATGAAAATAAAGAGTACAATTACGGAAGTTTAAATTTAAAATCTTCCACTCTAATACCATATTAATTTACCAATTAGAATAGATCGGTAAACTAACAACATATACGTCCAAAGGCTTTGGAATCAGACTATTTGCGTTATTTTCACTCTTCGATTAAAAGAAAAAGTTTATTTTGCTGAAGTCAGACGACCAGAATGCTTATTTTCCTTTGAAGTCACATTCCACGAAAGAGGTTTTTCTTCATTCACAATGATAAAATATCCTTATGTTCTACAGGTCTTTTTTTTTTTTCGTGTTTTGCTAGAAACTATGGACATTGTCATGTTGGACTATTGACTCTATTTGCCCATCTCTCAGTTTCTTTTACAAAACATCTCTTTCTTTTACCAGTTCAGAGCTTAAATGACCGAAAAAAAAAAAAAGGACAGATCAACCACCATAACTAAGAATATTAGCAAATCCGCAGAATCCGACCAGTCCAACTTCCTCACTTAAGGTACTGGAAATTTATCCAAGAAGCTCATTTGAATTGTTTGATCTAAGTAATTAATATAACTTCAGTCTTGCTTATTCACTTCAAAAAAAAAGAAAAAAGAAAAAAAGGTTTATATGATTGTCTATAGCATATGAATGATCCTTACACTTCTAATCAATGAACAAGTTCTGGCAGAAAAAGAAAAAGTGGAATTATATAGTGAGCCATTAGATTCAATGGAGTTTGCCATTCATAAATGACTGTTGTTCATCTCTAAATTATAGGTCATTGGCAAGACATATTTTTCAAATAATGCTATTTATCGTGCGCTCCTGCAACAGGGACTCACTCCATCATGAGTAATTGTGTTGGGCACCACTCATGTCCTTTATCTTTATTTCATATCTTATGATTATAAGTGTACCCTTATTGCTTTTTTTTTTTTTTAATGTCCTGTATTCTTAAAGATACATCACAAGTAGAATAGAAGTTGTCTTACTGGGATTGGAAGTAGAGTAAAATTTGGGTCCAGAATCTGCATATGGTGAAAACAATATAAACAGCCATGTAGTCTGTTCGGAAGTATGCCAACAAGGTTGTAGTTGCGGATTAAATGTTATCGGCAAAGCAAAACGACAACTGAGACTAGCGTGGTTATCATTCTACAGAATAGCATACAATTGATGTTAGAGAGAATGTAATATATCTCTCAATTTCGATATCACAAAGTTGACCTAAAACACATTTGGGAAGAACAGAAGCGCACAAGCGCGCGCTGCAGTGCGCAGGAGCGTGTAAGTGCGTGCGCTGTAGCGCACGGACGCACTGCAGCGCGCCTCTTGGGCGCTGCAGCCTGCGCAAAACATACCTCTCGGGTCTGTTTTACAAAGCAAGAGCGCTGCAGCGCACAGCAGCATGCGCTGCAGTGCATGGACGCGCTGCAGCGCGCACAAAACAGACCTCTCGGGTCTGTTTTGCGTAGCCCGAGCGCTGCAGCGTGAATGTCATCCGCTGCAGCGCATGTTACTAACGGAAAACGTGTTTTCGTGTGTTTTAGTGATCTGAAAAGGTCTCAAACCATTGCATCTATTTGTGATATGCTTTCTCATATATCTGAGCACTTATTAACAATAGAAATAACTATTAATATAAGTGCATCAGCATATAAAAGATAACCTTCAAATTGAAGAGGTATCTTTATGTGAAAGGTTGTAACACTTAAAGAGGATGGAAGCATCCATGTCTTTATTTGATGGACTTCAGAAAGTACAGATTATTATTGTTCTGGAACTCAATATTTTTGCTGGATATTGTGTTCAAGGGTTTGTTGTATCTTGGGGGTAATTTGCCATTTAAAACTCATTAGCAAACTTTGAAAAGTGAGGACAAATAAAATCTTAAAGGAAAGTATTCCTATACGCCTCAAACCCTCTTTCTGCTTTCTCTATTCTTTTCATCCTCCCAATTCCGAATATACCCAACAATCTTTAAGGTTTTATTTTGCTACAATGGAGGTTGAAAAGAACATGACGTCTTTTCTCAATCCTAATGTTCAACTTCATCGTTTTGATGGTATCAACTTCACCCGCTGGAAAGGAAAGTTGTTCTTCCTTCTCACCGTGCTTAAGATCGCCTACGTACTTGATCCGAAATTGGAGCCTCTTCCTAAACCAAAGGAGGATGATTCCGAAGAATTGAAGACCGCAAGAAAGAAGCGAGGAGATGATGAAATCATGTGCCGGGGTCTTATTCTCAATACTCTCTCCGATAGGTTCTACGATCTTTACAACTCGATGGAGTCTCCGGTGAAGATTTAGAACGCTTTCGAATACAAATACAAAACTGAGAAGGAAGGTACGGACAAATTTCTCATCTTGAAATTTCTAGAATTTGTCATGGTTGATACCAAGTCCGTTCTAGATCAAATACATGAATTGCAAGTCATTATTACTAAGTTTCGTGAATTGAAGGTTGAGATTTCTGAATCATTCCAAGTGGGGGTAATTATTGCTAAATTGCCTCAAAGTTGGAATGGTTATAGAAAGAAACTCCTTCATAGGAGAGATGACATAACTCTGAAGGAATTACAAAAACACTTGAGAATCGAAGAAGAGAC
>NW_010364290.1:897604-899774 GCF_000414095.1 Morus notabilis
TTCAAAGTCAATAATGACAAGAAGTTCAAAAAGCCTGGTAATGGCCAAAAGAAATTTTTTAGAAATTGTTTCTTTTGTGGAAAGAAAGGTCATCGCCAAAATGACTGCAGATACAATAAGAAAAAGGAAGAAGTTAACACCAACAATGCCAATGCCGTTGAAGAGAAATCCAAAGACATATGTGCTATGGTCTCGGAATTACAAATTGACATGATTACCGAAACTAACATAGCTGCATCTAGATCCTCCGATTGGTGGCTTGATTCCAGTGCCACAATCCACGTTTGTAATGACAAGACTATGTTCTTATCTTACAAAGTGGAAAAGGAAGGACAAACGGTTCTCATGGGGAATAATGATGCAGCGATGGTTGCCGGGAGAGGAGTGGTGGAGATTAACTTTACTTCCGGAAAAAAGCTTACATTGAACAATGTACTTCATGTTGCTGCTATTAGAAAATATCTTGTATCCGTTAGTCTTATGTGTAAGAATGGGCTTAAGATTGTACTTGAGGGCAATAATTGTATTGTATCTAAGAATGGGATCTTTGTGGGAAAGGGGTATTCTTGTGATGGCATGTACAAACTAAGAGTTAATAATAAAGATGATGTGAATTATCTTTATATTGTTGATTCTTTTGATGTTTGGCATGCACGTTTAGCACACTTAAATTTTAGATCTTTGAAATATATGTCTAAACATGGTTTGATTAATTGCAAAGATATTAAAAATGATAAGTGTGAAATTTGTATACAAGCAAAGATGACTAAGAAATCTTTTCCTAGAGCCGAACGTAATACTCAAATATTGGATATGATTTATACCGATATTTGTGAGTATAATGGTATTTTGACTAGAGGAGGAAAGAGATACTTTATCACTTTTGTTGATGATTATTCTAGATACACTTATGTGTATTTACTTAGAACAAAAGATGAAGCATTTGCTAAATTTAAAATTTATAAGGCTGAAATTGAGAACCAAAAAGACAAGAAGATCAAAATGGTTCGAAGTGATAGAGGTAGTGAATATTTCTCAAATGAATTTGATGCTTTCTGTGAAAAGCATGGTATTATTCACCAAAAGTCAGCCCTTTTTACTCCTCAACAAAATGGAATGGCTGAAAGAAAGAATAGAATCTTTATCGATATGATTAACTCTATGCTTCTTAATGCTAAATTGCCTAATGATTTATGGGGGGAAGCTTTACTTACAGCATGTCATGTTCACAGTAGGATTACATCTATGAAAACACATGTCTCTCCATATTAAGTATGGAAAGGAAGAAAACTAAACTTGATGTATTTAAGGGTGTGGGGCTGTCTAGCCTTTTATAGAATAATTGACTCTAAATCATCAAAGTTAGGAGCTAGAGGTATTAGAAGTGTTTTCGTAGGTTATGCTGAAAATTCCAAGGCTTATAGATTATTGAATCTAGATTCTAATGTTATTGTAGAATCAAGAGATGTTGAATTTGTTGAGAACAAGTTTAGCCTTGATTCTTCCATTGAATTAGAATCTAATGTTAATCAATCATATGTTGACATTCCCGGTACCTCCACTAATAAAGGAAAGAGTCTATTACATCTTTCGAACCGAGAAGAAGTCAACGTGAAAGAAAAGAAAAGAACCTAGCACCGGATTCTATTTCATCTCAAGCTTTAACCTTTTTGGTTGAAGGAGATAGAAATGGTGTACTTAATAAAATACCATTGTTGCTTAATATAGAGGAAGATCCAAAGACATTTAATGAAGTTATGACTTCAAGGGATGCCTCCTTTTGGAGAGAGGCTGTGAATGATGAAATGGATTCGATTATCTCGAATCAAACTTGGATCTTGGTCGATTTTCCTACGGGATCAAAACCAATAAGCAACAAATGGGTGTTTAGGAGAAAGTATAATACCGATGGGTCTATACTAACATTCAAAGCTAGATTAGTAGTTAAAGGCTTTAAACAAAAGCGTGGTATAAACTATTTCGATACATATGCTCCGGTTGCTAGATTGACATCCATAAGATTGCTATTTGTAATTGCATCAATATGCAATTTGCATGTGCATCAAATGGATGTTAAGACGGCTTTTCTAAATGGTGATCTTGATGAGGAAATCTATATGGAACAACCCGAAGGGTTTGTACTACTTGGAAATGAAAAGAAGGTTTGCAA